>NC_087222.1:30661081-30686130 GCF_015104395.2 Macrobrachium nipponense
TAAAATCACTTATTACAATTATTGGTCAAGCCACACCTCTGACCTAGTAGTCAATTTTCCTAAGAAATCTCTTTTAGTCAGTATTTTTCAGAAGCGACGAGAGCATAACGGGTAATATTTGTTTTGGGTATGGCGTTTCTACGGTTGCATTGGAAACCAGTGGTTATTCAGCAACTGGGGGGGGGGGGGGGACCAAAAAAAAAAAAAAACGGGGGGGGGGGGGGGGGGCGGTGGGGCTTTTTTTACGCAAAAACTTCCGAACCCACGTCGAGAGTGGGGGGAACTTCTATCACCAGAAATACACATCTCTCACCCCTCGGTGGAATGCCCAAGAATCGAACTTGCACCCACCAAGGTGGCAGGCCAAGACCATACCAATCACACAACTGAGGCGCTGGATAATAAAGAAAAATAAAACAATGGATAAAAAATGTTCATTAAACATTTATTTATAAATCAACATTCACCTTATAATGATCCCCATATAGTAAATATTGCGCTGTACTGGAAATGCAGCAAGGACTAAAATAACATCCATGGACAGCAACAAGCATATCGTATGTTGATTCACAATCAAAGTAGGTTATGTTTTGATTCACAAATAGCAGACCTATTTCATGATCTCAACCTCACCATGCTCCCACTTCCAAAAAAAAAAAAACCACTTTGTGCTTCATAGAATGTTAAAACTGTTTCCACAACAATGGAACTGCATTTTTCACTGTGACCACTACCAGACTTCATTTTCAACTATGCAAGAAATCCTGCAATACCAGTAGTAGGGGGGGGGGGGGTGGGGGGGGGGGGGGGGTGAATACTGGAGAAACACTTAATTTTTTTTCATGTTACATATATACCTTGGGGTACCTTAACATCATGTTTTATATCAACACTCTGGAACTAGGATTCACAAATAACTTTTATCCTGCTTACTAAAAAGCAGGGTACTAAATGTGTTAATACAAAACTCAACCATTTTCACATGACAAACATTGCCAGGATTTTAGGTGACTGACCAAAATGATGACGTTAATCAACGTCCTTGAAACTGAAGCATTTTAGCAGTTTACTTTCACGTCTAAATTGGTGGTATCAAATGAATGAATTGCCCATAACTCTAATTAAGAAATGTCGTGTGAAGTGTTCTCCAGTCATGAAGCAAACACAGTTGGTTTCATATAAAAACAATTCTATCAGAAAATATAATTAACCACTCCTGGAACAAGCTTATATTTTCTTGTGACAAAAATCACATCACAAAGACATTATGGAATGTTTCCCAGGTTTAATATCAATGCCTGAAATATACGTAATGACTATCAAAATTCACGTATACTACAGCTTTTAAAAAACGATGAACCCTGACCTCATCCTTACATATAAATATATAAGTAGACAACCTTTTCATTTCAAAAATATATTAGAAACTAGTTTTTCTTCAATAATGACACTACAGTATTTTCATTATGGCAGAGCTCAAAGAAGGGGTTTAACAATGTGTGGTCCATTTTTTCACAGTTACCAACAGACTGTAACCAAAGAAAATACGGTGGATATGTACACATCTGTTGAATGGGATGACTTTACAAAAATTCAGTCAGTTACAGTATCGAAATCCAGTCTTTGTTTATATAAAAAAAAAAAAAACTACAGTTTATAAAAACTGCACCTCTTGTGTAAAAGCCTGATTTGCATCAGAGAATTCAGCAGTCAAACAATCTTCATTTGTACTTTTACGTTTCAACTACAATTAATTCAAGTTACAAAAGAGGAGCAACTTCAAAGCCAATCCTATCACCTTTGAAAAATCAGTAACTACTTATGCTACTTTATGCAGAAGCAAAGTTAAAAAGTAGACGACCAAAGTGACAATTTCTGTACTTGAATATACACACTGTATTGATTACAGGCGTGGTAAATACAGTGTAAACCTATAACAGCATAAACAAGTCTGTACTCTTATGAAATGATTATTGGAAAACAATTTCAAATGTTGGCAATAAAATACTCTACATTGTTCAACAAAAATGGAGTGGCATGAATATATACTTTCTAGCTTAAACTACGGTATTGTCAACATTAACTTTTTTGTATATCTGGAATGCTTACACAATGATCAGTAGTTTCAGAAAGATACTGTAGTCTACAGAATCACATTTACCTGCTTTTCACATATATAATTACAAATCCAATATGTTCTAGTTTTGCCCCCACAAACTCATTGTGGGAAACATATCAGTAACTGGTAAACATGTAGGGGAGGGGGGGGGGGTGGGGGGTGACCTTTTTGCCCCCCAATGGCCCATGTGGGGTTTTAAAATTGGGGGGAAACAAAAAACAAAAACTCCACCCCCCAATGTTCCCTTCAAAAAAAAACATTACAAGTGATAACTCAACATTAACTGTTATAAAAACATCACTTGAGGCCTTTACTTTATGTGACAAGTACTTTATAAGGTCTTACACTTTTGATATTCCGTTACTGTTTGTCAGTATCAAGACTTGAAAATGCACCTAATTTATTTGTACAGTAAGTATGGGAGGGCCTGTATTCAGTGTCTACCTGCTACAAGACAAATCACCATATTATAGATCTGCAAGCATTGAGTTCCCAGTAGTTGCTGTATTAATACAAAATGCATATGATTCTTTCATAAACGCTCGTGCAATTCAGTACAAATGGAGGAATGCTGACCAGCGCTAGAGTTCAAATTTTGACTCTAGTTGGATCAAGAAAAAATTCATCAACAATAAAACTACTTCAGTCACGTTGGGAGCCAAAATGCAAGTGAAGTAAAAATAATGGTCCCAATAATAAAGTTAACCTTTCCACTGGGAAGACTCTACTGAGTGTCGTGACAGAGCACACAACTGACAAGCTTAATATCTGAAAGCTGTACAGAGAGAGAGAGAGAGAGATGGAGAATGAGAAAGAGCAACGGACTTCTTTCACTATTCAAGCTCCGATTTCTGTCCATACCACAAGTTCCTTCCGTATCTCAGGCTGAAGTTTTCCATTCCAGACCTTGGGTAGGCATCTCTCACTAACAAGTGTCACCTAGAATATGAAATATTGTCTTAAAAAATATAGGATTACTTTGGCTGCCTTTAAACAATGATTAACATAACAACTGGATACATTTATATCTACTGCAGGAGTTGGCCACCTAACTTTTGTTGAACCTCTCAATTTGCATTTACATTTGTCTTCAAATGCTGTCATCAACCTACTTTCAGTTATGTGATGTTTTAAGGAAGACTGGGGGAATGTTTTCTATAAGTAAACCCATCTGTGTGGAGAGTACATATTTCAAAATATATTTCATTAACCTCATTTAAAAAAATGACAATTTGAAGGAAATAATAATCGAGAAAGGTTACATCTGTAACATTTACCAAATGTGTTTTTTTTAAAGACTGGACTGAACTGTGCTTATAAAAACACTCCACAGTAAGAGATAAAGTAATGCTATACGTATCACTCTATGTATCAGCTACCAATCCATAAACTCAAATTTTTCCACACACATTAACTCGAAGTTGGAATGCGTCAACGTGTAAACCCCCTGACTAACTATCTTCAAGATTACTATGAAAATACACTTCACATGCTCATTATACAATCATACAACATATAGTTTTCTCACTGTCCTTTAGTAAGATCAGTAGTATAGGCCAGAATACATGTTATCTCTCACAGCAGTCTTTAAGTCGCACAAATCCCTTGGACCCCGTTTATCCTAATTGCTTAAAGAGATTCGAGAATTACCTGCAAGACCCAATGCTAATGTTCTTTACCATGTAATCTCTAATACCATACTGTATTTTGTATTTCAAGCTAAACTATAAACAAAATTTAATCCTACATACAATAACAATTGCCATGGCAGGACGGGACATTCCTGGAATGTATCAAGTTCGTCGACTGATCTATTGATCCAGTGTTAACTCGGTGGTTCGAGACCAATTTACAGTTTTAAAACGATGATGTCAACATCCGTGCCATTAACTACAGCTCTAATACTAAAACCCAATTTGGAACCTTGGCCACTCATAAAATCACCCCCCTTTACTGTTCCCCCGTGTCGTTACTCAAATCTGTCGGGGAACGAGCATCTTCTGTCACGATTAAACTCTTGGCGGTCACACTGTCTGTTTTCCCACAATCTGACTGGGGTCCTTCATCAGATAGTATAGGCTGAGCTACAGTTGCTCTGTTCGGATATCAATGAGCAAAATTTCGCCTCCCGGGGCTGTGGAGTGGGGGGCGGATCATCATTAACCTTGATGCGAGTCTAAACTGTGGGGTTCGGTATGATCACTGTCACTGGGAGGTTCATCGAGTCCCGAGTCATGTGGGCTGTGAGATCGAGGCAGAGTGCTGGGAGGGGAGCTAACAGAGCTGGGTGGGTTCTGACTTTCCTCACCGCAATCCGCCGGCGGAGAGACATCTCTCGACGACTCTCCTCTCACTTCTTTGTCGTACTGGGACATGAAGCTCGGATCAATCTGACGCATCTCTTCGAGAAGTTCCGTCCGTTCGTTCTCAGTCCAGCTGCCAATCCAGTCATGAAATAATTTCACCTGTTGAAGAGATTTCAAGTCAAGAAATTGTCGTAGACACCTGATTAAATGTTCACACCACATACAGTTGACCCCCGCCTATTCGCAGTCCGGACTCATGGACTCGCCTATTAGCAGATTTTTCTATGGAACATGTATACATATAATTCAGGGAAAATTTGCCTATTCGCTGTATTTTTTATAGAGAAATATTGACTAATTACTGTATTCTCTTATCGTTTTCATGACAAAATTTATTTTTTGTGATAAAAGTATTAAAATATTCAGGTATAAATGGTTTTGGGGGTTTTTTTGTGTTTGAACGATCAAAGTAGGCAGTTATAAATTGTTTTTAGGAGTTTCCAATTTTTTTGTATCACAGAGTTCGCTTTTCATGTAGAGTTTGTGGTACAAGCCAAACCCCCTCCCGAATACATATGTCACCTGTATCTACAGAATTATTTCTGAAAAGAACCTACAAGAAATGCAATAGAGCAAGACACACATTAGTAGAGATAGTGTACTGCTATTTACTGTCCAAGATACTCAATGAAATGTTTGTATCAAACATCTTTAGTCATCATTTGGCATAACAGAACCTATGGAACAGAAAATCCAAAAAGTTGAGGACATTCTTGGAACATTTCTATATTTTGTCCTTATGCTCATTGTGTATTTACCTCCGTTTATATGTGTTTATACCATGATGCTGTAAGGAGGAATACAGAATACGTATAGTATGTACTAATATAAAATACTGATGAATGACAAAGCAGAAAAAAATTTAAAGACTTTGTATTGGGTTCACAACCTATAATTCTAGGATCACACGCACCAAAACACCTTATTCTTTTTCAAATTCTTTTGTGAACTTTGAATTCCAGCATCAATGACACATGAAGCGATGGGAAAACTTATGTCCCTTCCAACAAAAGATTGTTATAACATATTGAATCTAGAATAACAAAAATAAGCAAACGGATTCTTACAGGAAAACCAGGAATAGCAGATTTCAATACAGGCTGCAACATTTTTCCTACACAGAATAATGACCTAATACTCCCAGAATAATGGGGAAAGTACAACAGTGTTCCAGATGATGGGAGTGATAAAAGCAAGAGAAAGACAATTAAATAAATGGATTTTACACAGAGGAGACAACTAAAAGAACACGGAAAGACCGACATGTAGGAAGAACTGCAATAGAGGACGTTTCCAGACTTAGAGCTGGATGTGAATAAACGACTAAATGACAGACATGTTCCTTAAATGTCTAGTGCAATCAGTTCTTCAGTTATCTCCAAAAATAACAAATGAGGTGCAAACTGAGCAAAATACAGTTAAGTTCATTATCTGTATATAAAGAAGAATCAGTTTCTGCAAATTGAAGGTACAATTCTGAAATGGCGTTCAGTGCTAAACACACAAACAAAGTAATCAATTCTTGTGTTTTTCCCACCCCCACCCCACACAAACAAAATAATCAACCAATACTTGTGATAAACACACAAACAAAAATGATATTAGTTATTGATACAAATAGAGTTTGATGCATACTGCTGGCAGTATATATTTTTCTATAGCTTATCCTCTTGACGCACTGGCAGAATTTCAAAACTCGCGGAAACCGCTAGTACACTGGTAGTTCAGGTGATGGCCACCCCGTTCCCGTGGCAGGAGGACGCAGGACGCAGGCGGCAGCATGTGGAAACTTTTTCTCGACAAGGAAGAGAGGAGTTTTACAAGGAGACAGTTCCACATTCGCTCTCTAAGCAGACTGTGCATAAGGATCCCGCTTTTGAGAGTCATCAGGATCTTGGTTTTCAAGATATTTCTTCGCAGGAGAAGAATTTGTTGAGAGTGCGGAAGAGGACAAGAATGTTGACTCCCTTCTTCGGACTACAAGAGACTTACAGGACTGCCTGAAGGGACGACTTATCGAGAGTAAACCCCTCTCGCCTCCCTTCGACTGTCGACATGCCTTCTCCCTTGGGTCTGGGAGCTTGACAGAGGTCTAGGTCTAGGAGCACGAGAGGGACGATCAGGCGCCCCCTCCTCCACAAACCACTGTCACTAAACACTTCCACTTTGTCCGTTAAGCGTTTAATCTGATCTCCATGGACGCAAGAGCAGCGAACACTTTCACAATTTGTGGATCAGTAGTATCCTCAAGATACAGCAATAGGCGCAGGAGAAACCTGAGGGGAAGGTTTGTTACATTCTACATTGTGAATGAGCTGGAGAAGACACATGCAAAGATTCATTCATAGGTTTACTCGAAGACCCAGATCTCTCACTCCTAGAGACAGATCTTCTCACCCGATCTTTTTCTAATCTCTCAACATACTTCACAAGAGCCTTCCACTCTTTCTCATTCAGACACTGACATTCATTGCACCTATTATCCCACGTACATACAAACTCCTTCAGGACTGCCTGAAGGGACGACTTATCGAGAGTAAACCCCTCTCGCCTCCCTTCGACTGTCGACATGCCTTCTCCCTTGGGTCTGGGAGCTTGACAGAGGTCTAGGTCTAGGAGCACGAGAGGGACGATCAGGCGCCCCCTCCACAACACTGTCACTAAACACTTCCACTTTGTCCGTTAAGCGTTTAATCTGATCTCCCATGGACGCAAGAGCAGCGAACACTTTCACAATTTGTGGATCAGTAGTATCCTCAGATACAGCAATAGGCGCAGGAGAAACCTGAGGGGAAGGTGCTACATCTACATGTGAATGAGCTGGAGAAGACACATGCAAAGATTCATTCATAGGTTTACTCGAAGACCCAGATCTCTCACTCCTAGAGACAGATCTTCTCACCCGATCTTTTTCTAATCTCTCAACATACTTCACAAGAGCCTTCCACTCTTTCTCATTCAGACACTGACATTCATTGCACCTATTATCCCACGTACATACAAACTCCCGACACTTCTTACAAATAGTATGGGGATCTACCGATGATTTCGGCAGTCTCACCTTACACCCTTCTTTCACACAAACTCTAAACATGCTCCCTGAATCAGACATACTAAATCAAAATCAAAACCAATTGCGATTGCCAAGCTAACTTCGTGAATACGATACCAATATCCAAAAAGTCAGTCAACGAGCAGGAAATTCTATCAGAGAACCAACAACGATGTTGCCGGTTCGGCTGGCAGAGAAAATCTGAGGAAAACGGGAATAGTTCCGAGTACCAGCGCCACGGGAACGGGGTGGCCATCACCTGAACTACCAGTGTACTAGCGGTTGCCGCGAGTTTTGAAATTCTGCCAGTGCGTCAAGAGGATAAGCTATATATATACCTGCCAGGTAAGTGTCATGCATAAAATAATAAATCAATTCTTGTGCTAAACACACAAACAAAATAATAAAACAATTCTTGGAAGTCTTAGCAATCTAAAAACAATTTATTTCACAATTATTTCAGTGCCAGAGCACAGAGCAAAGTTTCAATCTGTAAAATGATATTGTTATGATACAATAAAGTTTCATACATACTTACCTGGCAGATATATACATAGCTATCGACTCCCGTCGTCCCCGACAGAAATTCAAAATTTATTCGCGGCCACTCGCTACAGGTAGGTCAGGTGATCTACCGCCCTGCTCTGGGTGGCAGGACTAGGAACCATTCCCGTTTTCTAATCAGATTCTCTCTTCCACCTGTCTCCTGCGGGGAGGCTGGGTCTTCAATCGTATATCTGCCAGGTAAGTATGTATGAAACAACTTTTATTTGTATCATAACAATATCATTTTTTGCATACATTTCAACTTACCTGTCAGATATACATAGCTGATTGACACCCTTTGGTGGAGGGCAAGAGACAGCTAACTTACTGACTAGGGGGGGGGGACAGGTAAAAAAACAACATATGTTGTAGGTATAAATAAACCTTGGTTCCTACCTTATTAGATGGAAGACTTCGTGGCTACTGCCCAGGAGTCTGCTTCATCTCAAGAGCCTTAGCGAGATAGTGATCTGTGGCCAAGAGTTCTTGCTGGTCTGTCGATGGGGTCTATCCACTTACTCGGCAGAGCCTAACTGGCGTTTGTCAAGGGGTGCTAATCCGCTTATATGACAACACGCCTTCTTTATTTGGAGCACACAACCGATCCCGATCACCAATCCTAACCCGTGTTAGTTCTAAGATTGTTAAGAGTCATCCCCAAACTCTTAGCAAACAACCACAAACTCGAAAATCATACATACAAAATCAAACAAAAATTTTGTACCCCTCTAATAGTCAGCTGTCACTCGATTTCCTAATGAAGCGAAGTGAAGGCCGCCAGTGCGACATCTGCACTCCATGCCAGGAAACACGAGAACACATCCGACAAGAGGGTTACGTACACATATTTAAGGATCGGTGCTCTCTCCTTTACCCAGAACCGTCTGTGCTGACACAAACGGTACCCTAGAGAAAAACATTTCTCATACGTTACTCGCACATCTTTTAAATAATGAGATGCAAATACTGAGTTGCATCTCCAATAGGTTGCGTCCAAAATATTTTTAAGTGACATATTTCTCTGGAACGCCAATTGATGTCGCGAAGGAATGCCCTTACTCATGAGCTCTTACTCTTAATAGATTAAAAGAGTTATCTGGGGCAGTTTCTTATGAGCCTCGGTAATTACACTTTCTAACAAAGAAGGCCAAAGCATTTTTAGACATAGGTCTCTTGGGGTCCTTCACTGAGCACCATAGACCATGTTGTGAGCCTCCCAACCGCTTCTTTTTTCTTTGTCCAGATAGGGAATTTTCAAGTGCTCTAACTGGGACAAAGTGATCTTTCTATTTCTCTGCCTACAGGCTAGGAAGTCTTTACCTCGAAACTCCTAGGCCAGGGATTCGAAGGGTTCTCGTTTTTGGCAAGAAAAAGAGTCTGGAATGAACAAATCGCAGAATCTTCTTTGAAACCAACTCGTGACTCAAGGGCGTGCAACTCGCTGACCCTTTTAGCCGTAGCCAGAGAGATAGAAGAAATATACACTTTCTAGTGATATCCCGGAATGAAGCCTGTATGAGGTGGTTCGACTTTCCGAGGACAGAAATTTCAGAACCACATCTAAGTTCCAGCTCGGAATCCTAGGCTCTACTGACTTGGATGTTTCAAAGGAGCGGATGAGATCGTGCAAATCTTTATTATTCGTCAAGTCTAAGCCCCTGTTTTCTAAAGACTGACGAAAAGCATACTTCTGTATCCTTTCATTGTTGGTACAGAAAGATGTGACTTTTCCCTCAGGAAAAGAAGGAAATCCGCAATTTCGGTTACAGAGGTATTGGAAGAGGACAGCTTCTTCGACCTGCACCAGTTTCTGAAAACTTCCCACTTCGATTGGTACACTCGCCTAGTAGATGATCTGCGGGCTCTAGCAATTGCGCTTGCCGCCTCGCGAGAAAACCCTCTCGCTCTGACCAATCTTTCGATAGTCGAAAGGCAGTCAGAGCAAGAGCGGGTAGATTTTGATGGTACCTCTCGAAGTGGGGTTGTTTGAGCAGATCTATCCTGTTTGGAAGAGATCTGGGGAAGTCCACTGTCCACTCCATCACCTCCGTGAACCAAATTTGGGATGGCCAATATGGGGCTATCAGAGTCATTCTGGTTCCCTTCGAGGCCACAAAACTTTCTGACTACTTCCCCCAGAATCTTGAATGGGGGAAAAGCCGTACAAACGTCTAGCCTGACCAGTCCAGGAGAAAAGGCGTCTATTGCATAAGCCCTGGGATCCTCTACCAGGGCGCAAAATGTATCTATCCTTTTGGAGAGAAACGTGGCGAATAGAATCATATACTGCGGTTTCCCCCAAAGATACCAAAGGGTCTGACAGACTTCCGAGTGGAGGGTCCATTCTGTAGGAAGGACCTGGAACCTCCTGCTCAGTCTGTCCGCTCTCACGTTCCTCTCCCCTTGAACAAATCTCGTTAGAAGAACCACGTTCCTTTGATTTGCCCAAATCAGCAGATCTCTTGCCAGTTCGTATAGGGCGAAAGAGTGAGTTCCTCCTTGTTTCTTGACATAAGCCAGAGTGGTCATATTGTCGGAGTTTATCTGTATTACTTTGTCTTTGACTATCTGCTCGAAGCTCCTTAGCGCGAGGTGAATCGCAAAGAGCTCCTTGCAATTTATGTGCCATGACACCTGCTCTTCCGACCAGGTGCCTGACACTTCTTCGGACCCTAGAGTCGCACCCCAACCTGTCTCCGACGCGTCTGAGAACAATGTCAGGTTTGGGTTCCGAACTTCCAAGGATACTCCTTTGTTTTCTTCCAAGGGGGTCAACCACCACCTTAATTGTTGCTTGACTTCTAATGAGATTGGAAACGTGTCCGAGAGCTGTCCTGTCTTCCAACTCCAACTGCTTCTCAGGAAGTACTGAAGCGGACGGAGATGCAGTCTTCCTAGAGGAAAGAACTGTTCGAGCGAGGAAAGGGTCCCAGAAGGCTCAACCATTCCCTCGCTGAAGTACGCTCTTTTTCTCTAAGAAGTTCAATACTGTGGCACAGCCTTTCCTTACTCTCTCTTGAGAAGGAAATACTCGAAAACCCCGAGAATCCATCTGAATCCCCAGATAGACTACGTTCTGGCTGGGGACCATCTGAGATTTCTCGAGGTTCACGATTAATCCTAATGTCTTTGTCAATTCCAGGATTGTTGACAGGTCCTCCAGACACTGCTTTTGAGACCTGGCCTGATGAGCAGTCGATCCAGGTATAGGGAGACGTTTATCCCCATTTTCATGTGAAGGTGTTTTGACACATTTTTTCAGCAAGTCTGTGAAGACTTGGGGAGCCGTAGACAGGCCGAAACACAGGGCCCTGAACTGACTAGATCCTTCCCTCGAACATGAAACGAAGGTACTTCCTCGACGAAATGGTGAATCGGGACGTGGAAATATGCGTCTTGAAGATCTGGAGACACCATCCAATCTCCTTGACGGAGAGCTGCAAGTACTGAGGCAGACGTTTCCATGCTGTACGAATTTGTTCAGCGAACTTACATCCAGTACCGGTCTCCATCCCCCCGAGGCTTTCGCTACGAGAACAAGCGATTGTAAACCCCGGGAGCTTTGATCCAGTACCAGCTCTATTGCTCTTTTGTCCCACATCTGCTCCACCATCTGACGAAGAGTATCCATCAGAACAGGGTCCTTGTATCTGGCTGACAGTTCCCTCGGTGACGTTGTCAAGGGGGGCCTGTCCTTGAATGGGATATAATAACCCTTCTTGATTACTGACATCGACCAAGGATCGGATCCTATGTCTTCCCATGCTCCCGCAAAGAATTGTAACCTGGCTCCTACAGGTGTCTGGAGGAAAGATTTCTCATTTTCCCTTCTTAAAGGGACGGAAGGCAGATCTTCCCCTTTTTTCCGTTGATTTCCTTCTGACGATGGATCTAGCCTGAGAGCCTCCTCGAAAGGGCTTTCTTTTCCTCACTAGCCACAGGTCTATTCTTCCTTGAGGATTGCCTTAAAAGATCTTGAGTGGCTTTCTCAGTTAGCGAATGGGCAATGTCTCTCACCAACTGCGAAGGAAATAAATGTTCAGAGAGAGGCGCATACAGCAAAGCGGATCTCTGCGAAGGCGAGACAGCCTTAGTGAGAAAGGCACTATGAAACCTCTCTCTTCTTTAGTATTCCGCACCGAAGAGGGAGCACACTTCCCGCCGATCCATCTTGAACCGCCTTATCGATGCATGTAAGGATGCTATGCAAGGTTTCAGGGCTTAGTTGTTCTTTTTCATGGGACTTCTTAGCAATGACCCCAAGGGACCAATCTAGGAAGTTAAATACTTCTAAGGTATGAAAAAGTCCCTTGAGGAGATGGTCCATTTCCGAAAGACCCCATGTTGCTTTCGCTGAATTTAAGGCATGTCTCCTCGACGAGTCTACGAGACTGGAGAAGTCCGATTCAGCTGAAACGGGCAGAGACAATCCCATGTTTTCTCCCGTTTCGTACCATATGCCTCTCCTGCCCCTTAGTTTAGCGGGAGGCATGCAAAAGATCGTCCTTCCTAACTCCTTCTTAGTCTTGATCCAGGAGTCCAGAGATTGTAAGGCCCTTTTCATGGATATGGCCGGCTTCATTTTCAGGAAAGACGAAGACTTGTGTGCCTTCGTACTTGAAAAATAGAGAGCGAGGAGAAGGAGGAGCGGCTGGAGTCAATGCATCTCCATATCTTCTAAGAGAAGAGCAGAAAGAACTTTGTAATTCGAAAGCCCTTCTCTGTTAGTAACTTCGTCCTCCGAGACGTCATCTAAATTAATAGGATCGGAAGGAGAAGGCTCCCTTCCCTCCTCTGTCTCCTCTCTTGATTTCTTCCTTTCCGAAGAAGAAGCACTTCTATAAGGAGATGGGCTAGGAGTAACTCTCTCCTTGCGTTTATCATTAGGCGAGTCACGTATCACTGCTTTACGCTTGTTAGACTCCTGTCGAATGTCAAGCTCTTCACGAGGAGAATGCGCCTGGCGTTTAGCAGGAGTATCTCGCTGAGAATACTCCTGAGGCTTGGTAGGAGTATCCTGTTTGGAATACTCCTGGCGCCTGACAGTCGTTACACTCTTCGAATACTCCTGCCGTCTGGAAGGCGCATCTCGCTCCAAATACTCCTGGCACCTGTTAGGAGTACGTATTAAGCTCAGAATACTCCTGGCGCTTGGTAGGAGTAAAAAGTCCAGAATACTCCTGGCGCCTGGGAGGAGTATCGAGGCCAGAGTACTCAAGGCGCCTGGCAGGAGTATCTCTTCCCGAATACTCCTGACCTATGGAAGGCGCATCTAGTTCCGAATACTCCTGTGGCTTGGTAGGAGTATCGCTCATGGAATGCGCCTTTCGAATAGCAAGTATATTGCGCTTAGCGGGCGCTATACTCCTATCAGGAGTTCTCTCTTCTCCAGTTGGCTCTTGTTGCTTGGATGAAGATCTGGGCCTAGAACGATCTACAGTAAAGTCAGGCTCTTTGCGCCTACTTTGGCCGCCCTGGCCCTAGTTGGCGCCTGACGCTTGGGAGTTACTTCCTTTCCCACGTCTCGCCTGCCTAACGCACCGCTCCCCCCAGAGATGGCCGCTTGTGCAACAACTCCCCTGGAGGGTTCGTCGCGCCCGACAGGAGATCGGTATTTGGATCTCTTAATCGGAAGCCTGTCATCCTTTTTACGAGTAGGCTCTTTAGAAAGTACTCCTACCAAAGACGCTATTTGCTCCTGTACATTCATCAAAATTCTCCTGGTCGAAGGCTCATTCGAATCAGGAGAAGGAGATCTGGAAGGCGCTCGAGAGTCTTTTCCCTTCCAAGGATCTAAGTCCTTTCTAGCTTTCTTGATTACCGAAGGCGCCTCCTCTTCAGAGAAGCGCTCGGGGCTAGAATTAAGCTCAGGTTCTTTCCAAATCCTTTTTAGCGGACGTGAAAGCTTTGATTCCTTCCATCCTCTTCTCGGAGAAGGCGAACTAGATGATGAAAAGCACTCACGAAGGACGCTTTTCCTATAGCTGTCCCTGGCAGCCTGAGATGTATAAGATTCTGCCCGAAGGGAGCCTGATCGTTGGGGATTCTCCACGACCCCGTAAGGCTTTCGACTTTCCTTCTCCTCTGCGGCCAGGGAGCTTGGAAGAGGTCTAGGCCTGGGAGCGTCGCAGAGACGACCAGACGCCCCCTCCACTACACTGGGGACACAAACATCACTCGAGAAAACCACATTCACTTCTCTTACCTTCCAATGCTTCCATTTTCTCTTGCATTTTTTGAAGGGAAGCTCTGAGTTCCGCTATTTCTGAGGCGGAATCAGAGGGATTAACTTGTGAACGGGCTGAAATAGAATGGGCATAATTAAGAGAAGAAGAAGAAGCTACAGAACTACTAGACATTTTCCGGCTTTTGTAAGCCGCCTTCCTCTCTCTATCTTTCTCTAACTTCTTCAAGTAAGAAGTCAGATTCTTCCATTCTTGCGCACTCAATCTCTCACACTCGTTACACGTATTCTCAATTGAGCATTCAACCTTTCTACAACCACTGCATGTAGTGTGAGGATCTACCGAAGCTTTCGGAATCCTCACCTTACAGCCCTCATTCACACACACTCTGAAGCTAACACTAGAATCAGACATATTCACGAAAATCCAAAGCGAAGTCCAAAAAACAGTCCACGATAGCGAATGCCAAACAACGATCCAAGTACGTCACCAAAAATCAGTCGAAAGATGATCAAAAGCGTTGTGAAAAAAGAATTCCAGTCAGGAGGAAGTAAAAACAATGTTGATACTACCGGCGACAGAGAGAATCTGATTAGAAAACGGGAATGGTTCCTAGTCCTGCCACCCAGAGCAGGGCGGTAGATCACCTGACCTACCTGTAGCGAGTGCCGCGAAATTTGAATTTCTGTCGGGGACGACGGAGTCGATAGCTATGTATATATCTGACAGGTAAGTTGAATGTATGAAACAATGGCATACTGTACTACTATGTTTGAAATCACTGAAAGCACGAAGAAAACGGGCATTACCTGACAGTCGAACAGGGATGGTCTCCTACCCTGTATCTTGAGGGAATCGATACCTCCGAGGAGACCATTGATGTGGTCTTTTGGGTGATAGGCCTGTACTAGAATGGGCAAGAAATCCTCCCTCTGCATCTCTGACCAGGCGGTGAACCACTGAGCCAAGAACTTCACCTGGTCTGTTGTCGTGTGCTGCTGGGGCATGTTGGTGTCTGGATCGAAAAAAGGTCAGTTCTGTCCACTTGCTGCGGCGTTCTTCTCATTGACGAGATAGTGGAACTTCTCAACAAAGCTCGGGTCCTGTAGTTCTAGGCTAACGAGCAACAGGTTGCGATACTTGCAAGGCCATGCGTCGAACCACTGAGAAAACAGTCGCAGTTGGCACTGCAGGACTGACTGGAAACTGCTGTTCAGGTTTAGCCGGTCTAGGCCCTGTTAAGAATGTAATGCACATCAGTTCACGCTTGAGAAACATCACACCTGATTTCTGTTTATGTTAAGATATTTCAGTTGAGGATCAATCATATTATGATTATTAGGAAGGCATAAAAGACAACCTCACGGTGTCTAGTGTAAATAGTTACGGAAGAATAAATATGACTGAATGAAGCCTCCTGCATTCATTCAGACCTCTTGACTAAATTTAATATCCCTTAAGAAGCTGCTGTATAAATAGACATAACACACATGAGCCTACATTTACTAATACATACAGTAACGTGCATGACACCCAAAAAATAAACTATGATCTGAATGCCACACCTAACAAATGTTAAAACAAACCAAAACTTAACATTCAAAAGAATTAAATAATGAATGTCTGTCGCTTCAAATATCCCAGGAAACTTACATAGATTAACAAAGCCATGTGAGAAATAGATGCATAATTACCTGAAACAGCTGGTCAATATCTGGAGGAACAGCCTTCTCTACCAAAACAGCTAAAAACTGCTCCTTTTGGGGCGTTTCCCAGTTGCTGAACCAACTCAAAACGCAACGCAACTCCCGCTCCTCCTCATAAAAGGACATCTATACTACAGTCAGCTGAAACAAACCAAATGAAGACTTATAAACATAAAGTTTAAGTTAAAACGACAGCATAAGTTAACATACTGTCCACTATATTATAGAGAAAATTATGACAGCATTTTCCAGATATGGCAAACAATTTACGAGACAAGTTCGGCTGCTTTTTTTATGTCTGTTGTGATCGTTTCCTTTGCTTGTTTGCCGTGAAGTTTTATGTTATACTCAATTCAGGCATCATTTTGAAGGTCAATATTTGGAATTTAATACGGTGTATCAAAATGCACACAAAATTTCAAAATATCAATTTATAAATCAGGTGAGAAACAAAAAAATCATGTGCCCTATAAAGAAAAATTTACATAAATTTGATTACAGCAATAGAGGTATGGTAAATTTATTTATGCCATAATAAACTGATAAATTTCCTTCATGACAACATTAGTTTTATTGATATTTATATACTACATTTTCAGTTATAAAACTATAAGGAGTATGTACCATTTTATGGGGACTTGGAGGTATAAGTGATCAGCAATAAATCCCCTTAAAATGCTGTCCACTGCTTCCTAACAAAGGAGAAAGATCATTAGACTTATTTCAGAAGTTTCCACGTTTTGAGGTTTCCAAGCGTGTCAAGTATTTATGCGATTTTTTTTTATTCTGGGTGTTTTAACGATACTCCATAATTGGACCAGCATTAATAGTACTGTAACCTATTAAAACTCTTTTGCTAGCATCAGAGTAATGACCACAAAGGTCTCTAAACACAAACTTGTGAAGTATCACAAATGACAGATATGGGCTCACTATAAACTATAAAGAAGTCTACTGCCATTCATTTGAACTGATAAAGAGATCAAATACAAAGCCTCCAACATCTTGGTTAAATAGTGAAGTGGAAAGTAGCTCCTGCCAATTTCAATTACTAGTTTAAGCTCATATCCATTGTCCGAGTTATGTTAGACACAGCTGGTTGGGTATCAAATGGCAACACAAGTAGACAACTCATATCTGCAAGCATAAAGGCTGTCAAAGATGGTATTGAAGTATCTAAATTCCAGCCATTTCAAGGCAAGGTCATGATGTTGCTTTTGCTAATGAACACAGGTCTGGCTTATGAGGTCAATTTGAACAATCTTGTGTGACGTTTTAGGTTGTCTCTAACATTCAGAGGAAACATCACAGCCAGGGCAAGGGAGGGTTACTGCATGAGAAATTCATTCTCGTTGAGGTAATATAATCGTATTTTTCCTAACGGAATACACAATACAGGCAGTCCCCGGGTTACGACAGGGGTTCCGTTCTTGAGACGCGTCGTAAGCCGAAAATCGTAAATAAATCCTAAGAAAACCTTACTTTTAATGCTTTGGGTGCATTGAAAACTATGTAAACTGCATTCTTATTGCATTTTTTATCAAAAAACCTTCAAATATTGATTATTTTGCATTTTTGGTGTCATATTTCATCTGCCAGATGAGTGTTGTAGGCGTCGTAACCCTGGAAATAATGTCTGATGAATATAATTGAGTAGCGCCTTAACCTCGGAACGTCGTAACCCGGGGACTGCCTGTATATGGAATTTTAGCATTAAATAAATAAGCTGTCATCTAGCAAAAAATCCAGGACAAGCGCTTTTGAATTACAGCATCTGTGCTCGCAATCAGGTAATACTGATTTCATGCAATCAGGAGATACCAAATAAGAATGTCATCCATTACTCTTGTTTTCTTGGAATGGAATATCAAATTTAGGTCAAAAGCCAAGCTCTATGACCTATGAGGTCATTCAGTATTGAAAGGGAAATTGAAAATAAATATAGTCTTGAAAGGTGTAACAGGAGGAAAACCTCTCAGTTTCCACTATGAAACTATAGTCAGGAGAGGGTGGAAAGTGAGATGGATAAAGGAAAAATGAACGGAGACACAGTAAAAGGCATGAAAGGGGTTGTAGCTAGGGGCCGAAAGGATCCACCAAAGAACCTTACATAATGACTACAGTGCGCTGCAAGAGGTGCACCAATGGCACCACCCTCCTACCGAGTTGTTTTCTCAACAAACTGGTCTTCAATCCTGTGCTAGTTGCCACAGATAATGTTGTTATTCATGTGAGCTGTTAGAACATTAAACATATCTGCACTAGTGATCAGGAATAGAAAGCCTACGTAAAAGATGTGACTTTTATGTAAAAGATCTGACAGTTTTTAGCCTTTTACAAATGAGAAGTCATTTCTTGCATTTGTGTAACTGACACAAACCGAAAGGCAGGTTAAGCAGTGGTGATGTTATCTGCCTCACAATTTTGGACGAGGAGTTAACGCCATAAGCAAAACTCCTAAAAAAAAAAAACTAAGCATTTCAGTTATCACCTTATCATAGGCTATATAAGAAAAAATACACCAACAGACTGAATTATCATTCATGAACAGAAGCTATTTCATCGTGTCTTGTGAATAAAATAAAATTCATAGGACAGGTATATACCAACTCTTATGAGAACTAAAGCAGACCTCCAGTCTAACTTTCAAGACATAAACTCTGGGGATGGAGATAAAACCATTACAATGCACCTCTTGTTTCATAATTGTTAGTTTATGTGCAAAATAAACAAATAAAATGGTAAATATCATACACACAAACATCAACTAGGTGAGGAATATTCTGGTCGACAAAGAGAGGGAATGGGAATACCTAAATCTCCTTAAATACTTTAGTTTTGCCAAAATGTAATCCATTATAACCCTAAACTTAATGTTACATAGGCGGCCTGATTCCCGCCAGTTGTCGAGCAGGACAGGTTCCTCATACATGAATGGACATAATTTTTCCCATATAATGCCAGGTCCTGACCTAACCAGATCTAGATCTTACCTACCTAACCTAACTTAGGGTGATGTGCCCTGACCAGCCGGAGGCAGGGGGGGGGGGGGGGGGGGGGGGGACAAAAATGGCATTATTAACCTGTCATGGTTGGCAACTGACAGGAATCGGGCCGCGCAACTCGTATAAAGCAAAGTTTAACCCTACCTTTCACCTAACCTAACCTGGGGAATTGTGCCCTGACTTGGTCGGGGTCGGGGTCAGGGTAGGGCTTCCCCCCAACCCCACAAGTATTTTCTATAAAATTTCCAGACATTCTAGAGATGATTCTTCAATCCTCCTATAGGGTAAACAACCGCGGACGATCCATCGTCATCGCGCTGGCCAGGCCTTATTCACTCAATATCTAATTGGTGAAACAAGAATACAATTGCAACTTTAAGCATACCATTCAAAAGATTGAAGTTTTGTCAACATAATGTGATATATGAAAGCCCCATACGAACTAAAATAAGCATGTGACGCTCTTCGTAAACTATGTTTTCAACGCAGTTTTGAAATCCAATATGGCGGCAATCGTGTGGCTGGCCGGTCTAACCACAGACAATTCACCATCTTTCGTAGCCTTCCCAGCACTCATTTGAACAATGTTAGCGTATATATGTAACGTTTATTGATCTTACTCAAGATTGCAGTTGTAATCAGCACAATAAAACAATTTTTTTTGCCTACATTAATGAAAGTAAGAAACTTTTTATTCCCGGGGTCATGGTTTAGACTGAATTCACTTTTACCTTGTAATCGGTGGTTTTATCCTTACTGCCATCACAACTGAAACTCCACAGTGCTTATTTGATTGTAATTATACACATTTTGGTCTTAATTCATTCCACATTGCAGTTCCTGATTCCTAAGTAGTCACTCCAGAAACACAGTTACGTGCAGCAGACGACAACACTGATTATGAGGTGGAAAGCTCTATTCCCTTAATTGTTTACTTTACTCATTATTTGGTTTAACTTTATTTCAAAATGCTTATTTAATTCATGTCTATTATCCCTTTTTTGCAACCAAATTAAACATGATATTGTTATAATACAATAAAGTTTCATACATACTTACCTGGCAGATATATACATAGCTAAGACTCCGTCGTCCCCGACAGAAATTCAAATTTCGCGCCACTCGCTACAGGTAGGTCAGGTGATCTACCGGCCCGCCCTGGGTGGCAGGACTAGGAACCATTCCCGTTTCTACTCCATATATTTCTCTTCCACCTGTCTCCTTGCGGGGAGGCTGGGTGGGCCCTAATCGTATATAATCTGCCAGGTAAGTATGTATGAAACTTTATTGATTATAACAATATCATTTCATACAATCAACTTACCTGTCAGATATATACATAGCTGATTGGCACCCTTCGGTGGAGGGTAAGAGACAGCTACTACTAGAATAGACAGGTAAACAACATCTGTTGTAGGTATAAAATAAAAACTTCCTTGTTCCTACCTGATAGGTGGTAACTTCGTGGGTGTTTTCCCCGTAGTCTGCATCACCTCAAGAAACTTTAGCGAGATATGTGATCTATGGCCAAGAATTCTTGTGGGTCTGCCGAAGGGGTCTTATCCACTTACTCGGCAGAGCCTGAAAGGACTTTGTCAATGGGTGCTGATCCACTTACATGACAACACACCTTATTAAGGAGCATACAACCAATCCCGACCACCTGATCCTAACCACCATGTTAGTATTAAAAATTGCTCAGAGTTATCCCCAACTCTTCGCAACAACCGTAACTCAACCACAAAGCACAAGCACACAATAATTTTCGAAAAAAAAATTTTTATCTAATATAAGATATCACAAGAGTTCCTTACTAAACTGAAGTGACTGGCCGCCTGTGCGGCAACTGCACTTGTTCAGCAGAAAGTCTAGAACATATCTAGACTTAAGTAGTAAAAAAAAAAATTTTAAGGATTTTGTTGTAAGCTCCTGTACCCAGGATTGTGCCCGCAGACACAAAAGGACCTAATGAAAAACATTTTTCATAGGTCACAACGCACGTCCGCTTAATGTGAGCCGCAAAACACAGAATTACATCTCCAATATGTCGCTTCCAAGATATTCTTCAGCGACATATTTTTCTGAAAAGAGAGAGACGTCGCCACTGCTCTCACTTCATGAGCTCTTACTCTCCAGAAGTTTTTCTAAGAATCTTCCGTTGAAGCATTATGAGCGTCCATAATTACATTCCTGACAAAAAAGGCTAATTGCATTCTTAGACATAGGTCTTGATGGATCCTTCACTGAGCACCACAGGCCTTGTCTAGAACCTCCCAACTGTTCCTTCTTCTTTAAGTAAAACTTTAAAGCCCTTACCGGGCAAAGAGACCTCTCCGGTTCCCTGCCGACGAGACCCGCCGATAATCCTTTTATTTCGAAGTTTCTCGGCCAGGGGTTCGAAGGATTTTCATTCTTCGCCAAGAATAATTCCTTGAAGGAACAGATGGCTGAATCTACATTGAACCCGACTTTGTCACTAAGGGCGTGCAGTTCGCTAACCCTTTTTTTTTTGCCGTCGCCAGTGACAAAAGGAATAAACATTTTCTTGTTATATCACGAAACGAGGCCAAATGTATGGGTTCAAATCTCTCTGAAGTCAAGAACTTCAGTACTACGTCTAGATTCCAGTTAGGGGGAGAGTCATTCTAGACTTCTTGGTCTCAAATGACCTAATCAGATCATGCAGATCCTTATTGTTTCCCAAATCTAGGCCTCTATTCCTAAAGACGGCCGATAGCATACTCCTATAGCCCTTTATCGTGGCTACGGAGAGCTGCGACTCTTCCCTCAGAAATACAGAAAATCAGCTATTTCTGCTACAGGAGGTACTGGAGGAGGACGGAACAACTTCTTTGACTTACACCACCTTCTAAAAAACTTCCCACTTGGATTGATAAACCCGATAGTGGAAGTTCTCCGGGCTCTAGCGATCGAGCTTGCTGCTTTTCTAGAAAAGCCTCTCGCTCTGACAAGTCTTTCGATAGTCGAAAGGCAGTCAGAGCGAGAGCGGGGAGGTTTTGATGAAACCTCTCGAAGTGTGGTTGTCTGAGAAGATCTCTCCTTTGTGGAAGGGATCTGGGAAAGTCTACTATCCACTCCAGTACCTCTGGAAACCATTCTTGAGCTGGCCAAAAGGGGGCTATCAGGGTCATTCTTGTCCCCTTTGAAGTCACAAACTTCCTGAGTACTTGCCCAGAATCTTGAATGGGGGAAATGCGTAAACGTCTACCTGAGGACCAATCTAGTAGGAAGGCGTCTACTGCTAGAGCTCTGGGATCTTCTACCACTGAACAGAAGACTTCCAGTCTCCTCGAGAGGAACGTGGCAAAGAGGTCGACATGAGGAGTTCCCCAAAGAGACCGAGCTTGAGGCAAACTTCTGAGTGGAGGGTCCACTCGGTATGAAGGACCTGGTTCCTCCTGCTCAGCCTGTCCGCTCGTACGTTCCTTACTCCCTGCACGAACCTCGTCAAGAGAGAGATGTTCCTCTGGGATGTCCACAACAGAAGTTCTCTCGTGAGTTCGTAAAGGGCATACGAGTGAGTACCTCCTTGCTTCCGAATGTATGCCAGAGCGGTTGTATTGTCCGCATTTACTTGAACTATTTTGTTGCAAACTAACGGTTCGAAGCTCTTTAGAGCTAGGTGTACAGCTAGCAGTTCTTTGCAGTTTATGTGCCAGGACACTTGAAGAGCATTCCAAGTGCCTGACACTTCTCTCTTTCCCAAAGTTGCTCCCCAACCTTTTTCCGACGCGTCGGAAAACAATACAAGGTTTGGGCTCTGTATTTCCAGGAAGTTACCTTTGTTTTCCCTCAGTGGGAGTAACCACCATTCTAGATGACGTTTTATCAGATCTGGAATGGGAAAAGAAGGTCCGAGAGTAGTCCTGTCTTCATGTTCCACGAACTTCTGAGGAAGAACTGAAGAGGACGGAGATGAAGTCTTCCTAGGTGAAAGAACTGTTCGAGCGAGGAAAGGGTCCCTAACAGGCTCAACCATTCCCTCGCCGAAGTCCGTTCCGTTCCTTCCTTAGGAAGAGAGAGACTTTTCTAAACCTCTCGCTAGTCTCTCTTGAGAAGGAAATACTCGAAAACCCCGAGAATCCATCCGAATCCCCAGATAACCAAGTTCTGGCTGGGGATCAGTTGGGACTTGCCTCGAGGTTCCACGAGTAATCCTAAAGTCTTTATAAGGTGTTTAGTGTCACATTCAGGTCCTCCAAACACTGTTCCTCTGACTTTGCTCTGATAAGCCAGTCGTCTAGATAAAGAGATATACTGATTCCTTTCAGATGAAGCCATCTCGCCACATTTTTCAAAAGGTTCGTGAAAACCTGAGGCGCCGCGACAGCCGAAGCACAAGGCTCTGAATGGAAGATCCTTCCCCCCGTCATGAAAACGGAGGTACTCTTCGACGAAGGATGGATCGGGACGTGAAAATATGCGTCCCTGGAGATCCAGAGACACCATCCAATCCCCTTGGCGAAGAGCCGCCAGACTGAAGCAGAGGTTTCCATGGAGAACTTCTGTTTTTTGAACAAACTTTGTTCAGAGCGCTGACGTCCAGAACTGGTCTCCATCCCCCCGAGGCTTTCGCAACCAAGAAAAAGACGATTGTAAAACCCGGGGAGCTTTGATCCAGCACAAGTTCTATAGCTCTCTTGTCCCACATCTGATCCACCATTTGTTGAAGAGTATCTTTCAACACAGGGTCCTTGTAATTGGCGGACAATTCCCTCGGAGTTGACGTCAGGGGAGGATTGTCCAGGAAAGGAATGAGATATCCCTTCTGAAGAACGACATCGACAAGGATCTGTGTCGATGCGAGTCCAGGCTTCCGCAAATCCCCGGAGCCTGGCACCTACTGGTGTTTTGGAGGAGCGCACTTCACTTTCCCCTTTTAAAGGGGCGGAACGAGGCTCGACCTCTCTTCTCGGTCGTTTTCCTTTTAGCGGTAACTCTAGTTGGAGGGCCGCCTCGAAAGGGCCGAACAGGAGTAGACGTCACTTTCTTTTCTCCCATCATTACTGGTCTCTTCTTCCTGGGACGATTGCAGGAGAAGATCTTGAGTCGCTTTCTCCGTGTCAGCGATCGGGAAATATCCTTCACCAACTGTGACGGGAACAGAAATCAGACCTAGGGGCGAATAACAAAGCTGCTCTTTGTGAGTGTGATACTGCTTTCGTCAAGAAAGCGCTAAACACAGATCTCTTCTTCAAGAGACCTGCTCCAAACAAGGAAGAAACTTCCCCTGAGCCGTCTTGCACCGCCTTGTCAATACATGACAGAATTGCTAGGAGAACATCCGGTTCTAGCCCTTCAGGGGCATGAGCCTTCTTGGACATCACCCCAAGGGACCAATCTAGGAAGTTAAAGAGACTTCTAGAATGTGAAAAAGTCCCTTGAGGAGATGATCCAACTCTGAAAGGCCCCAAGTAATCTTAGCCGTGTGAAGGCTATGTCTCCTGGATGCGTCTACCAGACTGGAAAAGTCAGCTTCAGCTGAAGCAGGAGAGTGAGACCCATATTCTCCCCGTCTGGTACCAATCCCTCTCTTGCCGGTCAGTCTATGGGGGAGGCATGCAAAAGACTGTCCTTACAAGCTCCTTCTTAGTAAGCATCCAGTTATCCAGCGATTGCAGAGCTCTCTTCATAGAAATCGTCGGTCTCATCTTCACGAAAGCCGACGATTTCGGAGTCTTCGAGCATGAAAACAGAGAACGAGGCGAAGGAGGAGCGGCAGGGATCAATGCGTCTCCGTATTCCTGGAGAAGGAGAGCTGTCAAGACTTTGTAGTTCGACAGTCCTTCCTTACTGTGAGACTCGTCCTCTGATTCCTCTTCCATAATCGGATCAGCAGGAGAGACCACTTCTCGTTCCTGGTCTTCTTGTCCAACCATTCTCTCTACTGGGGACAAACTCCTAATAGGAGAGGGGCTAAGAGAGTGTAAGAGCTCCTATGCTTGACTGGCTCTTCGTACTTGGCTGGCGCCTCGCGCCTGGTGGCGCCTCGCGCTGCTGGCGTCTCGCGCCTTTGGCTGGCGTCGCGCGGCCTGGCTGATTCCTCGCG
>NC_087222.1:30686630-30806290 GCF_015104395.2 Macrobrachium nipponense
TAATAAGTGATTTTACATTTTACACCGAGATATTTTACGTGATCGCATTAAGCAAACCTTTCGTCTTACTTTGCCTAATGCTTCGGTCTGAATTGTGTTCGTGTACATGTTTAGGCAATACTTGACTGAAGATGATCCTGTTAATCTTGGGTGGTGAGGGACCCATCTCTTAGAAGTGTGTTAACCGACATGTATGCTGTCATGGACATTCATTCTGATGAATTTCTTTTCTGGTTTAAGGTGATATGCTTATTCTTTCCACATCCAGGTCTACTGATGAATGTGTGGTACAGGTTGTGGATTCTTCATGCCATCTTGTGTTACTACCATTTTAGACCGTTTATTAGTCAAAATTTTAATCATGTTCCTAAATTGTTTAGCTTTAATCAAGTCTCAAAAAAATGATTCTGGTACCATTCAAGAGTGTTTATGATTCTACTAATTACTATAGGTTTGGAATATAACAGGCCAGTTCAACTACTAAACTTTACCCAAAGTTGACTACAAGGTATTGAGTAATTATACTGATTTCTGTAGGGGTTCCCCCTGTTACACCTTTCAAATCTTTACTCGGAATTTTTTCTTTCACCGCTGAATGACCACAGGCTCTAGCACTTGGCATCAGGCCTAAATTCCATATTGCAATGATACTGATAAGTAAATATAGAAAACACATTGATGGTTCCCTATTATGATTGACCATTCTCTCATTTTTCTGGTTCTTTTGCCATTCTACAGTGTTTTAGTACTGACATATGAAGATTACTCAATGAAGTTTCATCTTGCAGTCAAATATTGTACAATGTTCTCCATGAGACCTTACTGTTACTCTGTTCTTTTTGATGTCCTTTGTGCCCTGCCAACCTTTGTTTGCTGAAGTCATTGAACTCAAGCTTGTCTGAGGTAAACAGATCCCACTATATCTATGAGACAAGCCATATTCTCCAACCTGTCTTGTGAAAAAGCATAAGCACATCACCATCCTCAATTCTTACAGAGTCTGATTGCTTTGCTTGACAGCTACAGAATCAGAATTCTTTAGACTGATGCACCCTGTGTTGGCCACTCAGTCTAACACATGTGCAGATCTGCTTTGCAACTTGATGTACTTGGGAGTTTCTTAACCAACTTTCTAAAGGTCAGAGATCAGACAAACTGCCTTCTTCCCTATGTATATTGCATCTATAGTGCTCTGTTCCCAGACAAGACTGCTATCCAGATGGAATGACTTCACTTCGGGCAATAAAAGCATGCATTGCATATATCTAGGTATAGGCTACAGGTCACACTAAAAGAGGGGTTTTGCAATATATTTGTCTATGCAAAAGAAAATACTGATATACTGTGATGCCTTGTACCGTGAGTTGGTTATTAAAATTGATAAAGACAACGGTAATTGGCTATGGATACTTTCATAGACTTAACTGAATCGCCTTCGGGTAATAAACCAGGCTCGAGAGCCTTCACTTTCTTTATTAGTGGTGAAAATTGGTCAAAATCGTGGCATAAACACAAGTCAGAAGATATCGTTAATGCCCAAAGGTTACTTGTCAACAAGGAGGTCGTTAAATTAAGCATATTTAAACACATATTCATATAAAAAGACAGGTGCCAGTTGCCAAATATGAAGGAGGAGCCACCTACCGAATAACAGAAGAGGAACAAGTTGACATATATCAAAATATGACCCAGCTGACAAACATCAAGGGACGCCAGTTGGCATCAAAACAGCAGACAAAAAGTAGCATAAAAGACAATAGTACTTTCAAAAGAGGTCATTGACAAATATCAAGCAATCAGTCAATTGAAAACTATCTAAAGATAAGCTATTTGACAAATCATGATAGGAACTATTTGGGAAATATCTCAAGAGGAGCCAAATGACAAATGTGAAAAAACAAATTTGCCAAATAAAGAGCCAACTGACAAATATAAAGAAAGGGACCAATTAATAATTATCAAAAGAGGCAATAAGGAAATCAAAGACTTGCCAAAAAATATTGAAAATAAAAAAAGGTAAAAAATGATTAAAATTTTCTTTGGCACAATCTAGTTATCTGTACAGCGTGTGATACCGTGTGAAACTCTTAGCTGTGGCCCATGAAACTTCCAGCCATGGCCTCATGGTGGCCTGCATTGTTGGCAGCTATAGCAGTGCTAGATGCACGATCATGGCTGACTTTAACCTTAAATAAAATAAAAACTACTGAGGGTGGATGATCAACATACCAATTTGCAGCCCTCTAACCTCAGTGACTAACTTTAACCTTTAATAACATCAAAACTACTGAGGCTAGAGGGCTACAATTTGGTATGTCAGATGAATGGAGGGTGGATGATCAACATACCAATTTGCAGCGCTCTACCCTCAGTGGTTTTTAAGATCTGAGGGCGGACAGAAAATGTGCGGACAGGGAGACAAACCTCAATAGTTTTCTTTTACAGAAATTTAAAATGAAATTACAAAAGACTTAAAAATGTATAACATACAAATGAAAAATTTGACTTTCATTCACAAGGACTTGCACCCGTAGGTGGTTAGCGCCTTCTGTGCACTTCATGCGGTGCACTGTAGGCATTACTCGTGGATCTTTGAAGCATGCATTCCTTAGGCCCCTAGCTACAACCCCTTTCATTCCTTTTACTGTACCTCCGTCCATATTCTCTTTTTTCCATCTCACTTTCTAGCCCTAACTACCAATTGATTCATAGGGCAGCTGTTTTGAGGTTTTCCTGACCTCACAGGCCCCAGCGCTTGTCCTCTGGCCTAAGCTCTATAGTTAATTCAATTCACAAGGACTTTATTAGTCATAATTTGCGCTTGACCAGTCGACCCAACTAGGAATGGACGACAGGATTAACTGGGAATCACAAACAGGAATTGGATTGAAAATAGGATTCAGGCCAAAGGTCAAGCTCTGGGACCTATGAGGTCATTCTGCGCTGAAACTGAAATTGACAGTAGAAGGTTTGTAACAGGAGGAAAACCTCAAAACAGTTGCAATTTGAATCAATTGCTAGGAGCGAATATGAAAGGAGGTACAGTAAAAATGAACGAAAGAGGTAGCAGCTATAGGGGCCTGAGTATAATGCCTACTTTTCACCGCATGAGGTGTACTGACGGTACTATAACCCGTACGGTGAAGTGTACCACTCTGTCTACTGTGCCATTCCAAGGTCAGGTAAGAATATGTCTCTCTGCTAAATGTTCTCAGTGACATTTTGGTGGTATTGATCAGACAAGAACCAAAGGGATCCATAACATTTAAATGAATGCAAAATAAAATAAAAAATCAATGTAATTAGCGATAAGACGATGGTGTTTCGCCATGCGATTATATGAATGATGTTGAGATCTGTGAATGGTACGAAAGTTTGGAATTAAAATGTAAAATGTGTAGATTTTCTGGTTCTCCATATCTCTCCCTCTAAAGGGCTGCAGTATTGTAGGAATATATTGTAAATCTAGCTGTAGGAGCTGTAGGATATGGTCAAAATTACCTTGCATTATGTACAAAAAAATAGTTATAAAAAATATGCATAACTAAGAAACTCAAATAAAATATATATAAATAATTAAGAGACTAAGAAAAATATGAATATACAATTAAGAAACTAAGAACAATATGCATAAGCAATTGTGAAACTAAAAGAAAATATGCATAAACTAAGCAACAGCCCTGAAACAGAACGAATAAGACTAAATAATACTGTTGGATTTGATAGAAATTAAGTAAATAAATAAATAAAAGATTCACCTTAATAACAACGTTAATAAAAAAATAAGACAAGGCAAATGAGCTTAAAAGCCTACCTCCAGTTTGCCTTTCAAACTCTCGACGTGATTTCCAAGAAGAATGTTTGAATAGGCCTTAAATTTGAAAGATTTCTTGATCTAATCCGAATTAATATGTATCCACAATCAACGATAAACACACATACACAAACCCACAAACTCTAGGCAACAAACAGAAGCTTCTTTACTGAGCAAATTAGTCTAAAACATTTCCAGGAATATATTGAGGTTTCTGGAAACCCTGTGACGACATTATCGCTCTTATTTTATGTTTGTAAAGTATCCAGTTCAAATTCTGCCACATTTATTTGTAATCCAGGTGTTAACTTATCCTCAAAGATATATTTTGTTAATATATTCTCATCTCAAAATACACCATTACTGGTTTCATTGATAAAATCCGTGACTTAGATGCTCATTTGTTCTTGGAAATCTACCGCTGCGTCCCAGATAAGTACATTATATCTGTTTATGAAATTTATTGGCTTGTATTAATCGGATAGCTTTTTATTTACTTTTATTAGGAAGTACACAATTTCTTTTTAAAACTATTATGCAAGATCTATTTTAAATGCTCATTTGTTCCTGAAAAACTACAGCTTTGTCTCATAAAAGTACAATATATTTGTTTATTAAATTGATTGTCTTGTATTAATCTGATAGCTTTTCATTTATCTCGATTAGGAAAGTAAATAGATTTTAACAAAACTAATATGCAAGATTTTCGATGCCTATTGACTAAATAGATAAGTCATCCATTCAATTCGTTTTCTGTCGACGCTCAAGTTACACCTAAAGAAAAAGAGGACTTATAAATATTCGTTGGTAGTATTCCTAATAAATAAGCTCTTACATGAACAGGCTGCCAACCATTTTATCTTCATTTTAAATCATTCAAAGTGTTCGAGAGAATATGATTTACTCTGTACCAAAGCTATGAAAGGATAATCATTCCCGTGCTTAAGTAGATGTCTGACAAGTGTTACTTGTGTTTAGGTTTCTTGAAATGTCTTTGTTTTAGTTGCAAAACTCGTCATGAATTTTGAAATGAGAGGGTCAATAGTTTAATAGTTTTTTGAAACCATCCTACCCCCTAGACCAGGTCTGTACCTAGGGGAAGGGGCGTTGTGGGGGGATTCTGGAAGTCCATATTTTTCGTGACTACCCTTTTCAATGAACTGTTTTACAAAGTGTTTTTTGCTAAGTCAAAGTATATTACATAACAACAAATAAAGTAATATGCACGTTATCGTTAAAATGATAAATGAATCAATCAATAAAACTGGAGAAATATTCTTGAAATTCAGTGCAAACTTTCCAACATTATCAGTAAGATTTTGTTCACCAAAGTCAGTCATTTGAATAACATCTAATCGGGTAGAAGACCGTATATACCCAATTTCTCTCCTTAATATAACTGAAATAACATTTTCGAGTATTTCATCTTGTATATACCTATACATGCAATAACATTTGTAGAGGAGAAGGTACAGTTTTGAGAAAAAGGACCCCCCACCCCCCAACTAAACGTAGTACTCTAGGTACGGGCCTGTCTAAGCCAACATATGGCCAGAATTTGCGAGCACTGGAATGACCAAGAGTAGATCTAACTGGAAAAATAAGAGCCAGAGAGAGAGAGAGAGAGAGAGAGAGAGAGAGAGAGAGAGAGAGAGAGAGAGAGAGAGAGAGAGAGAGAGAGAGAGAGAGAGAGAGAGAGAGAGCCTTTGCTAGAGAGAAGAGAGAATACTGAACTTGCAGAAGAGTTGGCAAAGGACCAGGTATACCGTTCTAAATTAGAATTCCAGATTTCGAACCTTTCGTAGATAGGTTCGACACCCCCACCTCCCACAAGAACTTGAACCGGTTATGTATAACCATTTCTGAGGTGTGTTTAATACAAGCTCGTTGAGGATGAGCGTAAAAACACAAACAAAAGACTGTCAATATCATAAAGATCATGGCCCAGAAGAAATATACTAGTCCTATATAGACACTTTGTTGGGGGTCATCATCGTGGATTTTCGGAAATTAAGAGTTAATAGGGAGCTCTTATAAGTTTTTAGAGAAACTGGGTTTCAAAACACTTAAGGGTGAATATTACTGATAGCGTCAGTGTAATAGCCACGACATTGTCTTAACTCTACTCAAATTCTTCACACTTTTTGTGGAAAAGCTTAAAGCCTCAGATATCCAAATGCAACAATCCATTCTGAGAATTCTGGACGCAGGTTAAAATACTGCCTCTGACATCATAGTAACTTCATACTCTTGCCTTGGGATCTAAGGCTTTGCAGTAATGAGTGTATCCAAAAAGTGTGAAGAATTCTAGAAGCTTTTTAAGAGGCCATCGTGGTTATTACAATTACATACGCACCTAGTCTAGACCATCATATTCTTTGGAATCTTAAATTTCAAGTATGGCGGGCTTGCTCCATGTGAGTAGGTTTCATCTACTGAATTATTAAATGAAATAAGATAATAGCAATCTGTTTTCAAAAGCGGAGATGAATACCCGTAGATTTCATCGCCACCTTGACTTCCCGCTTTTTAAAAGTTGTGTCTGTCTGTCTGTAAATCTGTCCTGTGCGCTTGCTTATGCTCCTTTATTCGACATGCTGGTGAGATGGACGCACGATCAATAGACTTTTTTATATATATATAATACTCAGTTTCAAGAGATGTGGGTATAGTTGAGTCAAATTAGCCTTATTGCTGCTTAGAATTAGATATTAGAAACCTAAAAACATATGGAACAAGCCCATGAAATTCAAGCTTCCAGAGATTATTATTATTCAGATGATGTACCCAATTCATATGGAACAGAATATCAAGGTATCCATTAGGAAGAATAAAGAAGAAGTATAGTGTAATACAGAAAGAAGTTACCCCACTTATACAAAGATAAAGAAAAAAGAAAGAATGAATAAATACGAATGCTAAGAAATACCTTAGGATAGAGGCGACTCCTATATCTTCTGAACTGATAGAGGAAGGTTATTGACATCTATGGTATCACTCGATTAGATTAATTGGTACAAGAGTTCGAGTTTTATGGGACACAAAATATATCTAATCCCTAATCTTGCAAAAATCACATTTTCGCTTACGTGGGGAGTAAGCCTACAAGCTAACACTGTTGTTGTTTGGGGCGGTGGGTGGGGGTTGGTTGGTAGGAAAGGTCTTTGGATGAGTCTAAAATCGGTCTGAAAAATGTGTTTTGCTTCGAGTTGAAGATTCAGGAATTTCAGCATCGGATATTTATGGTTTATTTAGTAGAATGAAGATGTAAACAATAAATAATGAGTATGTTATACAGTACAAAACAATTATTTCGTCGGTGAAACAATACTATTTGACTGTAGATTTTAGCACGCACCACAGGTAAGCTGGGGGTTGGCTCACGCCTTGTTTGAACTGGTCTAAACAGAGATCTAATATTTAATATAGACTATAGAATATAGATTTCAGGCCAAAGGCCAAGCACTGGGGACCTACGAGGTCATTCAGCGCTGAAATGGAAATTTACAGTTGAGAAGGTTGAATGATGTAACAGGAGGAAAACCTCAGAGCAGTTGCACCACGAATCCATTGTTAGAGAAGGTGGACAGTAAGATGGGAGCAAATACGTACACATATGTCTGGATGTATGTATGAATTACGTTTCATAGCTTCATTTATAATATGCACATGCATACAGTCAACCAGAAGGCGTGTATACCATTTACACATACGTCTAACAGCAGGCGGGAAGTCGCACATGTATACCAAAACCTTAAAACGTAACCGAGGTTCTAACCTCGGTACAGTTTTAAAATAGGGGAAAAAAAACATATGTTGGTAGCAATGACCTTACAGCAGCAAGGAACTGAGGTGAGATTCGTTTTCTCTCTCTCTTTCTCTCTCAATCAATCAATCCACACAACTAAATCAGACTCGCGAACTACATATAGACATGGGCACACATGCATATCTTCTATACATCATCTATCTGTGCGGGCCTAACGAAGCATTCAATTATTATTCCCTTCTGGAAATCGGAGAGAAGTGTTGCGTCACCCGAATTCGCCAGAGATTAAAAAATATGCGAACGCTTGAATAGACCCGTGACCTTGGCAGGGGCTGACCTGAAACTGGAAACGGGATAAACATCAGTTATAGTTTCCTGATTAGGGTAGCGAGGAAATTGGACCGCTCTCTCTCTCTCTCTCTCTCTCTCTCTCTCTCCTTGGTTCTCATCCCTTGAACCCTGGTTGCATGACGTCACAGATGGGCACATCCATACGGTCTTCATGAGAGAGAGAGAGAGAGAGAGAGAGAGTTACAAGGATTAGGATGTCTCAAAGACTTGTTAGTCCATCCTAAGAGGAGACATCGTGTGCTCACTTATCTTTGGAGTAGGTTTTAATGTTCATTCACAGTGTCCTCCTAATGATTTTGTCTAGCTTTCTTTTTTAACTCTTCCCCCACACTGGTGCTGTTGACAACTTCTTTCTGGTGGCAGTTTATTCCATTTAGTGTCACAAATCTTGTATGTAAAGAAGTTCCCACAATGGGATGTGTTGTATCTCTTCAGCTCTGGTTTCCATCCATTACATCTTGTCTGATTTTCTTTTAACGTAAATAGGTTACTGTCTGCTTTTCTTATGCTTTTCAGTATTTTAAATGTTTCTATTAGTTGTCCTTGCAGTCGTCGTGTTTCTAAGCCATTCATGTTCAGGCTCTCTAGTCGTCTTTGGTAGCCTATTTTCCTGATGGATGGAATTACCTTTGTGGCTCTTGCTTGTAGTCCTTCTAATCTATTTATGTCTTTTCTTAGCGTTGGTGACCAAAACTGTACTGCATATTCAAGATGAGGTCTAACTATGGATGTGTAGAGGTGCAGCACCGTTTCCTTGTTTCTGTATTTGAATTGCCTCTTTATGTATCCCACTAGTTTCTGTGCCTTCTTTTCAGCTTTTATGGATTTTAAGTCCTTGGTAATAATGACTCCTAGGTCCTCCTTCTGTTCTACACTATTTATGTCATTCCCAAGCAGCATGTAGCTGGCATGAGTGTTGTTTGTTCATATTTATAGCACTTCACACTTATCCAAGTTAAAAGGCATCTTTTAGACATCTTTTTGACCACTCTCCTATTTTCTTTAGATCATTTCTTAAACTTTCTACTGTCTCTGGGTCCGCTGCATTTACACCTAGACTGGTGTCATCTGCAAATCTGGCTATCCTGCTAGTTAATCCTACATCCATATCATTAATGTAAATAAAAAAACAAGAGAGGGCCAAGGACAGAACCCTGAGGAACTCCGCTTGTCACATCTGCCCATTCTGATTCTTCACCGTTTATTACGACTCATTGTTTTCTATTAGTTATAGCCATTCTTCGATATCCAGTCTGCTGTTTCTCCTACAATTCCTTAGGGTCATCATTAGAGAGAGAGAGAGAGAGAGAGAGAGAGAGAGAGAGAGAGAGAGAGAGAGATTCAGATCCCTGATTACATGGCGTCATAGATGGGCATTCCTTAGGGTCTTCATGAGAGAGAGAGAGAGAGTGTTAGTGGTAGTGGGTGGGTCCAGTACTACTTGTCATATCTAATTGATTCTCGTATATCTTTTTTTCTCACCCTCTTTTCCTTTCTTCCTCTTCTTCTTCCTCCTCCTCCTCCTCTTCTTCATCTTCTTCTCCTTCTTCTTCAGTGTTGTCAGGAAGAATCCAGGTGCAAAGCGTTCCAGGCTCCACTGGAAAATCACCTTCCAGACGGCCGGGGAGGACAGCGTATCGCCGTGGCAACTGGCTGTATAGACTCTCAGACATTAACTCCAGTTGCTTTGGCAGTGGCTTGTGCCCTTCTTGCCCGGGAATGGGCACTAGGGTGCATATGTTGTATCAGGTAGAGACACATACATACATTCTTAAAAACGCATGTGTTGTGTACGTATTCTCTAGTTGCTTACTACTCGGGGAGTAAGCATACAAACTTCTTTGTTGTTGTTGTTGATCCTGCTGTTGTTTTTCTTGCTCTGGGGTGGGGGGTAGGAAAGGTCTATTAAAAACCCTATAAATGTCTGAAAAAGTTGTTTCGCGTCGAGTTAAAGATATAGGAATTTTACAATAGGATATTTATGAGTTATATATTAGAATGAGAGTGGCAAAAATAAATAATGTTTATGTTAGACAGGACAGACCAATTATTTCCTGATAAAATATAGCATATTCATTCTAATTTTCGTTGGCGAAACAACACTATTTGACCGTAAATTTTATCACGCGTTCAGAGCAAGCTGGAGGTCGGATCACGCCTTGTTCTTTCTGATCTTGGTACTTCTCATTGGGATGAGATTGCTAGCCTCGTACCCTCCTGTTGACTACTGTGTTCTATGACCTACAATAGTCCACTAATCACCAGGTACCTATAGCCCTCTAGGTAGTTAGGAGAGAGTTGTTGTAACTGCTTGTTATTTGTGCAGTAACACCATCAACGATTTACTTAACCTATTAGCAACTGCTCATCTGGATGTCGAATCAACAGTTGAAACTGCTAAATCGGAACTGTTGAGACTGAAACTGTTTAAAATATTGATTTCAATCATTCAAAAAGTTGACACATACTACTGACTAGGATAGGAATTCTCCTTTAGTCCATTCTCTCTCTCTCTCTCTCTCTCTCTCTCTCTCTCTCTCTCTCTCTCTCTCTATAGATTGGAACAGTTTATACACTTCGTCCTAACTGCTTTTATCACGTAAAGGTCATCAACTGCTTTAGATAAAACTGCTACAGTCGACCCCCAACTGTCCCAGATTAACGAAGAGAATGGGGTCGCTATTTTTTTTCTTTGATTTAATCTATCTCTGGTTATCAGTTGATTATCATCAGGGGAAATGAGGTCTCAGTATGATATGACGGTGGTAATGAAGAAAAAAGCTTATTATTATTATTATTATTATTATTATTATTATTATTATTATTATTATTATTATTATTATTATTATTATTATTATTATTATTATTATCATTGGCTGCGCAAACACTAATGTAACAGAGATTATATTTGTGTCATTAGAGTTACGAAAACTGCAATATTTCGTCACCAAAACTGAAAAAAGCTCAGTTACATTGACACAAAAAGGAATAGCCATCTTGAAATGGTAGAATTTTAAGTCAAATATAAAAAAAATGTCAAAAACAAAGGAATTCTATACCTAATTTAATGCATACAGAGAGAGAGAGAGAGAGAGAGAGAGAGAGAGAGAGAGAGAGAGAGAGAGAGAGAGAGAGACAGGAGTAATGGACTGTTTGTTACCAAGATGTCAGTTGGCGGGTGGTGATCTATTAAAAAAAAAAAAAGTCAGTCACCACTAAGTCATCCCTCATAACGAATAACAGGACAGAGACTCTCGGGGGGAGGCCAGTCTCACACTTAGGGGACCAAACAACTCGTGAATGATGAGTAACGTTTCGGAGAGAAAAGCGGTCATCATCAGTTGACGATCTCAACAAGATAATGGACCCCTTTAACGTCAAGGTCTTCAGCGAACTGATCGATTAGGAAACTCTAGTAATTGGGGGAGTTAGTTGGTTCCAAGAAGTGTGGTACCTCCATTATTCGGGAGTATTTTGAGGGGTCCAAGTTGCTGGCCTTATGTCCTCCTAGCTCTTGGGCGTTAGAAGGTCTTATGTTTTCTAAGGTGGGTAGGATCTATTGCTGGTAACCCATTCAAGTCGTGACCAGAGCCTATATATATATATATATATATATATATATATATATATTATTTATATATATTATATATATATATATATAATATATATATATATGTAAACTAGAAACAAGCAAATAAATCAACAACATCATAAATAGTTGAGCTAATCAGCTGATCTAGCACCCAGGTTGAAGACACCACACTTGGTAACAGTCGTGTAAATAGCGAGCGCTCTCGTGCATGTGCATGGCCTGGGGGTACATTCTCGTGCCTGTCTGTTCGTGCAGGAATAAACGTTCTGTTAAGCCTGCGAGTGGGGCATGACTCTGTATGTATGTGTGTGCGTGTGTGTGTATTTGACAATTAAAAGAAATATGTATATACAAATATTGAAATGTTCATATAATGTTATTATATATATATATATATATATATATATATAGATATAATATATATAATATTATATATAAACACAGTCCTATTATCATTTATAGATGTGATTAGAATAATTAACCATGTCTACTTAATCTAAGCTACATCCCTCAACTCCCAGATCATTGTCACTTCCCCACCCACCATAAACCCATCACTTCTTTCCCCCCTTTCTACAAAATCATCTACCTCCAACCTCATCCTCAACCCCCACCCCCACCCACCCACCCACCACAACCTTCTAACCTCTTTCAGAATGTCAAACAACCTCACTTCTATCAATATTTAAGGTTCCAGGTACCTCTGATACCTCAAAACTTTGTTAGAAAGCAGAGAAATAAGATTATCGATTCTTTGATCCAATAACGCTCTGGCTACAAACTTTGAAATCATCTGGCAACAATGCAGCTACCAGTCCCTATTTCATCTGGCAACACTGTGTAACTAGGGTACTGGTAGAGTATCTGGGTACACTTTTCGGGTTACAATTCTGGAATTTCAATAAAACTGTGGTTCCAGTATCAGCAAGCAACGCTGTAGCTACAGACCAAAGTATATCAAGCAAAACTGTAGCTACAGATCTACAATTATTTGCAATACTGTGGCCAAGGCTACAGTATCAGAATCAACACTGTGGCTGCAGAACAAAGCATAACAAACAAAACTGTAGCTACAGATCTACAATGATCTGCAACACGGTGACCAAGGCTACGGTATCAGAAGCAATACTGTAGCTACAGACCAAAGAATATAGAGCAAAATTGTAGCTACAGATCTACAATTATCCTGCAACAATGTGACGAAGGCTATTGTAACAGAAGCAACACTGTAGCTACAGACCAAAGCACAACAAACAAAACTGTAGCTACAGATCTACAATTATCCTGCAACACTGTGACGAAGGCTACGGTATCAGAAGCAATACTGTAACTACATACCAAAGAATATTAAGGAAAACTGTAGCTACAGATCTACAATGATCTACAACATTGTGACCAAGGCTACAGTATCAAAAGCAACACTTTGACCAAGGCTACAGTCTCAGAAGCAACACTGTAGCTACAGACCAAAGCATAACAAACAAAACTGTAGCTACAGATTTACAATGATCTGCAACGCTGCGACCAAGGCTACGGGCCAAAGCATCATCAAGCAATGCTGTGGACAGAGACCTAAAATTATCAGGTAACAGCGTTGAAATGAGGAGAGAGAGAGAGAGAGAGAAAGAGAGACCAGCACACAGCACAGTCCTGGCTTTATTGCCAACAGGTCCAGGGAAAAATCTGCGAGTCCACTGAACCTCAGCGTCTCTCTTTTTTTAACTGATCTTGGAGCCTGATCAAGGAAGATGGAGCTTTCAGTCTTGTTTTGTTATCGTTTATTCATTCTGAATGCTTCACAGATGAAGAAATTTTTATGATAATATAGACTGGGGGATAATTCTTACGTATTTATAATCTTCTTGACGTCGGAATGCTGGGATATTTCAAAATACTATTCTAGACTGTTTCTGCTGTCTGTAAAGAATTAATGATTCCTTTTTTTCGTTTTGCTTTTAGTAAATTATCACTGACCTATTGCTAGTTTCTTCTGACCTTCTGGTCACAGAAGGTCATCAATAGATGGAAAAAATAAATATATAATTGTAAATAATGTGTTGTGTCTACGTTCAATGCTATCTCCAATATACGATCTGTTTATAGTACGTGTTGATGTGTTGACATTCTTTGTTTATTTTTTCGTGTGCGAATATTCCGCGAATCTCTCTCTCTCTCTCTCTCTCTCTCTCTCTCTCTCTCTCTCTCTCTGTTCTGTGAACTTTACAATTCCTTGAAATCCCCCCCCCCCTCTCTCTCTCTCTCTCTCTCTCTCTCTGTTTTGTTCTGTAACTTTACTATTCTTTGAAAAAAAAAATTTTTTCTCTCTCTCTCTCTCTGTTCTGTCTGTTTTCTGAAAATAAACTATCTATTCTTTGAAAATTTCTCTCTCTCTCTCTCTCTCTCTCTCTCTCTCTCTATTTTCTTCTGTAACTTTACTATTCCTGAAAATTTTCTCAACCCTTCTCTCTCTCTCTCTCTCTCTCTCTCTCTCTCTCTCTCTCTCTCTACTATGTATATATATATATATATATATATATATATAGAATATATATATATATATATATATATATATATACATCATTCGACTTGCCCACTTCATTTCTTTCCTTTGTCTTTCTCTCTCTCTCTCTCCTGCTTCGCATACGCTTGTCGATGTTTACGTTGTTTCTCCTCCTCCACCTCCTCCTCCTCTTCTTCTCCTTCTTCTTCTTCTTCACACTTTTTATTGGCAGGCTGAAATCTCCTACTCGGCCAGACTCGCTAAATAGCCTGAGACTTTCTTTTTTTGTGTGTTCCCTTCCTTGGTAGCAAGTTGGTCCTATTCTCTAATAAAACAACGTCTTTGAATCTCTCCTTTTCGTATGAGCTACTACGACTGCTTCGCTTCGCTTATTCGGTTAACGATGCCAAACGATACCTGGGGGCGGTGGGGGGCTGGGTGGGGTGGTTGTCTAGAGACACAAGGCGTGATCTGACCCCATGCTTGCTTGGGATGCGTGGAAGATTTTCCCCTTACGCAAGAGTTGTATACATTATATTCCTGACTTTTAACACGATTTAAGATGCGCTAAAATCTATGGTCAAATAGAGCCTTGTTTCACCGACGAAATATTAAGATGAAAGCGCTACATTTAATTAGAAATAATTTTTTCTGTACTATTTAACATGCACGTTATTAACTCTTTTGCATTTTCATTCTAATAAATAAACCATAAATATCCTTTCCTAAAATTCCCGTATCTTTAGCTCGACGCGAAACACTTTTTTTCAGACTTTTTAGGCTCTAGCATAGACCTTTCCTAACCCCCCAAAACAAGAACAAGAACAGCAACAACAACAAGAAAGTAGTTTGTAGGCTTACACCCTCGAATAAGCGAAAATGTGTCAAATTCGCCCGTTGCTCACAGACATTTTGGGCAATTGGCTTATTGGAGATCCAGAACTGGCGGTTGGTTTGCTATCTTCCAAATCTAAGGTACTGTCTCTTAGACTCTACACAATAAGGCTGTGTAATCTAATTCGGATCTTGTTCAATTTGAAGGGATTTTGACCTGGTCTAATTCTCTCATGACTTCATTATTCTGAAAGAGAATGATCATTTTGTCAGCAAAGTTTTAAGAATAAAAACAGAAAGGATCCTAGAATACTGCTCTTAGGAACTCCAGTCGTGGCAGAACTAGACGAGTTCCTAAGAGCAATATTCTGTGACCCTTTCTGTTTTTATTCTTTAAAATGTGAAAGGCTGCTCTCAATTTTATACTGAGGCCCCTATGTCTGATCCAGGCCTTGTTCACTTTGAAGGGATTTTTAACTCGTCTAGTTCTGCCACGACTGGAGTTCCCAAGAGCAGTATTCAACGATCCTTTCTGTTTTTATTCTTAAAACTTTGCTGACAAAATGATTATTCTCTTTCAGAATAATGAAGTATGGATGGCGCAATGAACCTTGACTCCGACCAGATATGAATACAAAACTTTCACCTCGAAACGCAGATAATTTAAAATGCTTTGTTGATGTTCCACCGACTTCCATCTTCCCTTTGTTTTCACATCGTGTAAGTTGCATTGAACGCGTCTGGAGATCTCATCATCTTGGCTAAAGGTGACCCAAGCCAAGGCCAGCCGACGACGTCGCTTACTACGAAGACAATACGTTCATTCATAACAGTTACTTAAACTCATCTGCTACGACAACCGACGCATCGTCACCTTCATTCACAAATCAACTCGCTGACGGGGTTCCTCGCATCCCCGAGGGGAGACATCATTCCTCAAGGAAGGAGCTGCTATTAGATGATGTGAGTAACATGTCGAGTGGATTAATGATCCTCATTAGGAGTAGGATTGAAATTGGACTCTGGAGGACACTACTCTTGTAAAGGACACACACACACATACACACATGGACCTCTCAGACCTGAAAAAAAGAAAGAATGAAATGCGCACCCATGGAAAGCAAAACCTGGGTGTTCTATGACACCAGATAACAGAGAGAGAGAGAGAGAGAGAGAGAGAGAGAGAGAGATCTAGTCTTTATGAAAAAGATCTCCCTTGAGAGCAAGCATCTTCTCACTATCATTCCAACACTAACTTCCCTATTTGATTTGGCAAGTGATCATCGAGTCCCCTAATTGAGGAGGGACTCAATTTAGCCCCGTCATTATGGTGGGGGAGGAGGAGGCGAGGCTACATTTAACCACCTAATTACGACTTGTAAGTCAAGTTAATTATCACAATGAGTCTGGTCATCAGGGTAATAAATGCTGGGGGCAATTAGTCGACTAATAGCTTCAGCATCTCTGTGACTTGACTTTCGAACTGTGTTTGTCAGCCTCGTAGTTGCTCTGAATGTCTGTTATTAGAAACATCATTTTCCGAGCATTTGGGACTATAAGCTCGGTGGCTGACTTTGATCAATAGCTATGGTTTATCAGACCAAAAGAAGTGGTTTATCTGTCCAATAGATATGGATCACCAGACCAATAGCTATGGTTTATATGACCAATAGATATGGATCATCAGACCAACAGAAGTGGCTTATCAGACCAATAGAATTAGGGTCATCAGACCAATAGAAGTGGTTAATCAGATCAATAACTATGGTTTTATCAGACCAAAAGAAGTGGTTTATCTGTCCAATAGATATGGATCATCAGACCAATAGATATGGTTTATTCTGACCAATAATTGGGTCATCAGACCAATAGAGTGGTTAATCAGATTCAATAACTATGGTTTTATCAGACCAATAGAATGGTTTTATCAGACCAATAGAATTGGGGTCATCAGACCAATAGAAGTGGTTAATCAGATCAATAACTATGGTTTTATCAGACCAATAGAAGTGGTTTATCTGACCAATAGAATTAGGGTCATCAGACCAATAGAAGTGGTTAATCAGATCAATAACTATGGTTTTATCAGACCAAAAGAAGTGGTTTATCTGCCCAATAGAATTAGGGTCATCAGACCAATAGAAGTGGTTAATCAGATCAACAGCTGAGGTCCATCGGATCAACAGCTGTGATTCAAGAGTAAGTAATTGGTTTATCAAATGATAGTTTATTTCCATGTGTCCAATTATTTCAGAGTGAACGTATCGTTTTACACAGGATGAACCTTGTGTTTACAAGTGTGTTTGCACTGACCTGTCATATGGGTTCAATAAAATTCTACTTTATCAGTAAAATAAAAGGAAGAGGGACCAAATGAACACCTAGTGGTAGGACTTACAGAAACTGAAACTTCTCTGAGGCCTCTTGTCATGCAGTAGCCAAGCGCTCTTGTTGGCACTGGAGCAAGAGAAACTACTGGTCAGACAGCAGAGGTTACTGAGGGCTCCTGTCATGCAGGAGCCATGTGCTCTTGCTGGCACCGAGCAAGAGAAACTACTGGTCAGACAGCAGAGGTTACTGAGGGCTCCTGTCATGCAGGAGCCATGTGCTCTTGCTGGCATCGAGCAAGAGAAACTACTGGTCAGACAGCAGAGGTTACTGGGGGTCCTGTCATGCAGAAGCCATGTGCTCTTGCTGGCACTGTGGCTTATCTGGATGTGAATAAATGAATGCTGGTACACATCAGAGCATGATGCCAGTACCCTGTACTTTTCTTAGTGCTGCGTTGATGCACCGCAAGTTTCCAAGACGATGCTTAGAGCATGATTTAGGAATTAAAAGTCGCAAAGGAGAGGACAGCTTAGTTACAAATATCTCAGGAAATCGCACTGGAGTATAATCCTGGCTAGATGCCTTGCTGGTCTCTGTAAGTGTTTAGCCTAAAGGTTGAAGAAGTGAACTTTTGATTCTCTTTAATTGAATCCTGGAATTCCTACATTTTACCTGACGAATTCTGGCAAGAATCCAAAGATTTAAGTTGTATAATATCATTCCAACAAGTTCCTACAAACTGCATCATTGCACAATTCTCGTTCCAATTGCAGCTACCTTTAATTAAGAATTATTCAAAGTACAAAACTGTATTTATCTGCCCAGATTCCGATTAAAAATTGTTATATTGTCACAAAGTTTGACTTTGTCTCCAACTCTGATGTCAAGACCTTTGTTATTTTCGTAAGAACAAAAGTACTGGCACCACATTTTGATAAAGTGATGGTCTTCAATTCGCGAGGCAGTTTATACCTTCATCTTAAAAAGGGATGGACAAACGAACAAACAAACAGAGTAACGTCTACAGTCTTATGACTCTCTGATCAGGGCGATAGCCGGAGCCAAGACTTGAGCAAGAAATCCTCTAGCAAGTAATCGTCCATGGAGGCTGTGCCAAGTTTCTCTCATTGTTGGTGTTTTGTGTATTTTCAGGAGAGTCTTTTACTCTTCTCTTCTCCTTCCTCACCTTCATAAACTGTCTCCAATGTCCTCTCAATAATCCCCCTGTTCTTATAGCTCAGAAGTTCCACACTGCTTTGGTCCAAGGGCTTTGGCTGGGCTCCGGCTTCAGCTTCCACTTCTTCCTCAGCCCTTTGCAAAACTGGCAGAATCTCTTGGTGGTTGATGCTGAATGTATATCACCAGTACAAGTCAGTTTTGGCTGCTCAGTCCATCTGAAGAAGAAGAAGAAGATTATAAAATCCCATCTTTACGAAACCGGTTGCCACAGCATCTATAGAGCATTTAGATCAATGTCACAATAGTCCCATCTGCAAATGATACAGACAGCCTTGTAACTCCAGTTAGATTCATATCGTTTGAAATTAAAATTCACAGTTGACGAATCCATTCCCAATTCTCTCGGGTACTTGCCTTCATTTTTCAAAGGCTGAGAGCATTCAGATGACTCCAGGGTTGTCCAAAATATCTCTTCAGTGCCTCCTAGGAATTCTTAGCCAGCAAGTGCGTACCTTCAATGATTTAACCATAAAATCAGATAGAAAGGGACCAAGACCTGTCCAATCTATCATGGTTAAAGTTTTACTTAAAGAGTGTCGTCGTTTCATTCTGCTGAAGAGCTTTCCCTGCAAGTACCGAGTGAGCAGCTAACTATATATGTACAAACCTCTCAGATTCTGTTGGGCAACGAAACCAAAAAGTAATTTACATATGACTTTGATTGTCTTACCATACCTAGGCATAGATCTCAAGAAATTGCAATTACTTATTCGAATACTTTACATTATTGTTTGTTGAAAACTGTAGGATATAATATAGAGGTTTTGCAGACACACACACACACGTCAAGCTACAAATATGCTTTGATATCCAGTTAGCTCTGCCTCGGAATTGATATATATCACGAGAGGACGAAATTATTATCACCTAAAAGAATTCCCCTTTGGTTAACTTATATGAAAATATATTAATGCCGAGGTAGAGCGAATTGGATGTTAAAGGACATTTTGTAACTTGCTGCATGTAGTATGTGATAAAAGTTCATATATATATATATATATATATATATATATATATATATATGTATATATATATACGTTATATATATATATATATCATATATATATATATATATATATATATATATATATCTTACTATAATGGGCGTTATATGTCTGTCTGTTCGTCTGTCATTGCAATCACGGCCAATACGGGCTGGTTCGATGGGCATGAAGCTTGGCAGGGTTATAGTGGAGACCCCTACAAGAGTTTTATAATGGGGTTTCATCCTACATCCCCCACCCTCTCCGAAGGGGATGGGGGTGAGAAGGGATTCCTCCATGGAAACGGAGCTGGGTTTCTGCCTGCCCGTGAAACGGGGCTTGGTTATGCCAGTAGACTTAGGTTACTTTACAAATTTATCGTACATAATTTCTGTATACATATGTTTGCTAGTATATATGGCCAGCATTGATTATAAAAAGTGTACAATGAGGGGCGTTCATTATATAAATAAACCGAGCAAAGGAAAAGCATACAGAAAGGTGTTTGCAAAAGGCAGGTATAGCAATCTCGTTTTCCTCCCACGAGGAGGAATGTCTCCCAGAAGCACACAATCATAAGGTCAGTATCGTTAGTGCCAAAGCAAAGTGAACGAATATGCTTTAATTGTAGCCACATGAAGGGTGACAAAGCAGATGACATCAATCGAGAAGCCCTCCCGTGTCCTGGAGTCGCATGTAGAAGATGAAAAAGAAGAAGAAGAAGAGTTGTAAACAAACCGCTTATGGACTTCGATAACTTTGGCGCATTTTTACTTGTTTATTATGTAGCTTTTAAAAGCAATAATCAGTACTGCTTTTTAAAAAAATTGTAATAAACAAGTCAAAATTGTACCATAGTTTCTTTGGCACAATCAGTTTTCCGCACAGCCGCTATAACTTATAAGCAAGTCCAGCAATAATGCTGGTGGTCTTGCTATAATGCTGTGTGAGCCATGGACCATGAAACTTTAACCACCGCCCGTGGTGGCCTGTCCCTTTATGGTTGCCAGAGGCCCCATTATGGCTAACTTTAACCTTAAATACATTAGAAGCTACGGGGGATAGAAGGCTGCAATTTGGTATGTGTGATGGTTGGAGGGTGGATGATCAACATGCCAATTTGCAGCCCTCTAGCCTCAGTGATATTCTAAGATTTGAAGGTGGACAGAAAAAGTGCGGACAGACAGACAAAGCGAGCACACCAACTCTCTTTTTACAGAAAACTAAAAATCGTAATCGGCAATATCCAGAGAGTTACTGAAGTAGATGTAAAAATAGTGTTCATAATGATGGTGATCATATCATTAACTTTGAGAATAATTGTAACAAGGCGTGATCCGACCTCCAGCTTACTCGGGTTGAGTGCTAAAATCTACGGTCAAATGGAGCGTAGTTTCTCCAACGGAAATTTGAATAAAGATGATATATTTTATTAGAAATTTGTTATGTTTATTTTCTACATATTCATTCTAATGAATAAATCATAAATCCTATCCTAAAATTCCTGTATCTTTATCTCAGACCATTTTAGACTCCTCCATAGACCTTTCCTAACCCCCCCTTAATATCAGCAACACCCACGAAGTAGCTTATAAGGCTTACTCCCCGAGTCATCCCAAGAAAACGTCCTATTTATATTTATAGGAGGATGAGTTACCCACAGACGGTTACGAAACGATGTAAAAACAAAGCCATGGAATCTCTCTCTCTCTCTCTCTCTCTCTCTCTCTCTCTCTCTCTCTCCCGGAATCTCTGGGCAGAAGCTGGGGTAATCCCTCGGTAATCTCTCTCGCTAATAAACGCATTTCTAAGTTTGAGCACAACGTCCTGTAGTAGTAGTAGTAGTAAGAGTAGTTAGGGGACTTGTGATGTTGGGCACAACGAGGTACTTACTTACAGATGCTGAGTCCGATAGCTTTTTTTTTTATTTTTTTTAGTTATAATATTCTTTTAAACATTCGTATTAATCAAATGAGACCATTTTCCGTTTATAATATCTTTATATATTATATATATCTATATATATATATATATATAAAGATATATATTATTATATATTGTTAGTATAAATATAAACTGAAAATGGTCTCATCTGATTAATATGAATTTTTAAAAGAATATTATAACTAAAAAAAATGTCTGTGTGTGTTTGTGTAGAATCCACCAGTCATTCTTACCAAGTCAGGTCAGGTCAGGTCGGCAAGGTGACCTCCTCGTGATTATATAGGTGTCGCGGGGTCAGTTTCCCACTGCCGGACATCATCACGATTTCTTCACATTTCTTCGACGTTGGAACTCAAGGCTTTGTGGCGACAAGCGTATCCGGAAAATTAGAGCGAAGAATTTGAGAAGCTAAGAGGGCATTGTGGCTATTACAATTTCATAAATATATATAAACTTCCTTTGAAAATGGGTGTTCTCCATAAAGGCTGCCTTCTGGTTGTGTGGCTGCCATCCCCAAATCCTTCTCACACATAGTCACGATCCACCACACTCGACTAGCTACCAGGCACATATTTCACTGCCTAGGCCAAGAGAGGCTCACTCGTAGTTAAAAAAAAATGCTAACACAAGTCCCTCTGGCTAGCGCGGAATTCGAAGCAAGAGCAGGTAACTTGAAGGAGTTGAACGCTGGGTTTTTGAGATGAATACGGTAGTGACGAACTGTTTTGTTCTTTCTGGAGCCATCCACCACCACCACCAGGCTATAATAGTATATCAAAGGAAGAGTGATAAATAGATGAGACTAGAATGGCATAAAGAATAAGTCAGGCCAAAGGCCAAGCGCTGGGACATATGAGGACATTCAGCGCTGAAAAAGGATATGAAGGGAGGTACAGTAAATGATGGATAAGAGTTATATTCAAGATAAATTATTCCTATCGTTTTTATCTATTTATTAATTTATGTTTTCTTCTTTTAATAAGTGGGTTCTCTTCTTTCTGAATTTCCCTTTACTTCTTGCTTCTTCCTGATGGACACCTTAATATTCTTTGGAAACTTCAATTTCGAATTAGTGGCTCCTTTGGTGGTCTTGTTCCATATGAATAGGTTTCATCTTCTGAATAATAATAATAATAATAATAATAATAATAATATAATAATAATAATAATAATAATAATAATAATAATAACCACATAGCAAGCGAATGTCCGGCACCTGCACAGAACCAGTACAAAAAGAGGTATGATTCAGTGGCAAAAGCCCTCCACTGGAGCCTGTATAAAAGGAAACCACAGCCTAACCTAGCAGTAATACGGTGGAGTACGAGCACCCAACCTGAAGGAGTGATAGAAAACGATCAGGCAAAGATCCTCTGGGACTATGGTATCAGAACAGATAGGGTGATACGTGCAAAATAGACCAGACGTGACGTTGATTGACAAAATCAAGAAGAAAGTATCACTCATTGATGTCGCAAATACCATGGGACACCAGAGTTGAAGAGAAAGAGAGGGGAAAAAATGGATAAGTATCAAGATCTGAAAATAGAAATAAGAAGGATATGGATATGCCAGTGGAAATTGTTATACCATAATCATAGGACATTTAGGCACGATCCCAAGATCCCTGAAAAGGAATCTGGAAAAACTAGACGGCTGGAAGTAGCTCCAGGACCTCTGGATGCAGAAGAGTGTGATCCTAGAAACGGCGCCACATAGTAATAAGAGTTGATGGATCCTAAGGAGCAGGATGCAACCCGGAACCCCACACTATATACCACCCTGTCGAATTGGAGGACTGTGGTAGAGCAAAAAAAAAAAAAAAAAAAACAAAAAACTAATAATAATAATCTTTGGAAGTTTGAATTTCAAGTCAGTGGCCCCTTTGGTGGTCTTGTTCCATATGAATAGATTTCATCTTCTGAGTAATAATAATAATAATAATAATAATAATAATAATAATAATAGGCTCACACTGGGTTGCCCCAGACCATGCCTTGACTCAGAATCATAAGTGAGCTTGGTAAATGATCTCATTATGCTAAGTTGTGGGAGAAGATTACAGCCCTCTCTAAGGAGAGTTTAATGTTAAAATGACAAGGCGAGGTTGGCACAGGACGGACGACTAAGAATGACTAAGAATTGACTGGAATTATATAAGCGTAATTATTATTATTATTATTAATCAGTAGATGAACCCTATTCATATGGAACAAGCTCAACCAAATGAGCCACTGACTTGATATTGAAGCTTCCAAAGAATATTAAGGTGTCCATTAGGGAGAAGTAAGAGGAAGTAGGGGGACATACAGGCAGAATAGATCCCTCTCATTAACATATCGTTGCCAGACGCAAGATTGTAGAAGTATGGGTAACTTTAACCTTGAATAAAATAAAAACTAGCGAGGCTAGAGGGCTGCAATTTGGTATGTTTGATGATTAGACGGTAGATGATCAACATACTAATTTACAGCACTCTAGCCTCAGTAGTTTTTAAGATCTGAGTCGGACAGAAATTTGGAAGCCCCAACTTAATGATGGGCATGGACGAACGCAAAACAGATGACAGTTGAAGAACGCGGTCCATACCTTCCAGGACGTATGCGACTGTGCCCAGAAGAGGGGGTAGTGCCCCGTTACGTTATACGGGTAAAGCCCTCCTAATATCTACCCCCTTTACAGCTGGTAATGACTGCATGGTGACCTTGACAGCTTGGGCACGTACTGGTCAGATGCCCTATACTCTTGGAGACGTTTAAAAATTGGGTCGTCACAGACGTTCCTCATATCAGAAGCTCTGATCTCCCCGTATAGCCTTTATAGAGGCTTACGTAGAATGTCAGTTTGGGCATCTAGACATAATGGTGGGTATCAGTGCCCGCTGACGTTATGATGGACGATAACCTCGCGTAAATCGTATTCAGAAGGGCTGGGTAATGATACGCTTCCTACAAGGAAGAAGAAGAAGAAGAAGGAGGAGGAGGAGAAGGAGGAGGAAGAGGAGAAGGTTGGTTAAGGAAATAGATTTACTATGTGTTTATGTCCCTATATACGTAATTTTAACAATTGGCCGAGTACCCGTTCTTCGTGTTACTTGCCCCCGGATGGGGCTCGGGGGTATGTTTATGCCCTCTCTCTCTCTCTCTTCTCTCTATTTACTGTCACACTTAACCCATGACTTTATTTTGATAAATTTTGTTATTATTATTATTATTATTATTATTATTATTATTATTATTATTATTATTATTATTATCATCGTCTTTTATACATTAATGCAACAGTTCTTACGGTATTTAAATTACTTGGTATTTTACAAGGAGACCAAAATGGATATATATATATATATCTATATATATATATATATATATATATATATATATTATATATATATATATAAGGTCCGTAGTTCGATTTCTGACCCGTCCTTCCCATCAGGCCCGGATGTGAATGGGTATAGTGCCAATACCCCAACGCCAGCCTGTCCTTCGGTGGTCTCGGTATTTGGCTGTTTGAGCCGCGGCCCATGAAACTTTAACCACCGGTGGTGGCCTGTCCTATATAGAATATATATATATTTTTTTTACTTCTTGACAAAGCAAATTAATTTAGGTTAGTGATGGCACCGTGGGTTATGTCTGGACTGCTGGTCCCGAGTTCAGTCCACATTCATGGCTTGATTGGATGTCCCCTGTAAGGAAGTAGTAGTGCTTTCAGCCACGGCCCGGTGATGGCCTGTGTTCTTGGCACCTATTGCGTTGCCAGACGCACGGTCATGGCTACATTTAACCTTAAATAAAATAAAAACTGCTGAGGCTAGAGGGCTGCAATTTGGTATGTTTGATGATTGGAGGGTGGATGATCAATATACCAATTTGCAGCCCTCTAGCCCCTGTCGTTTTTAAGATCTGAGGGCAAGTAGCCATTTCTATAATCGTTTTCATTTACAGAAATTTTTTTTTAAATAATGGACATGATCAGACAAAACTAATTTAGGAATAGCACATCACAATCACACATTCATATAAATGTCAAATGCTTGAAAAGGTCACTGTTAACTGTTGAAGCCAATTCTGTCGGTGGCTTTGTGCCAGCACCGTCACAATGAGCCAAGGTCAACTGGTCAGCACAGCACCGAGACTAAGCTAAATAAAAAATAAAGTGTTGCGATGTAACAATATCAGAAAGCTGCTGCTCGAATGCAAGAAAACTTCTTCCACCTTCAGGTGACAGGAGGTTCTTCCTTGTTCAGGTCCAGAGTAAGGTACCACTTGAGTTGTCGATTTTTCCAATTTCTTCCAACCTCGCAAATTTTGCCGTCGCGTCTGGAACGTCCTATATTTCAGCATAATATCCTCTTCCAGTAAATGACTAAAGGAAGTGTAAGGTTCTTGTCATCCATTTTCCAATACTGGTCTTAGGAAGTCCTTGAGAAATGGCTGGTATCCATCTACAAGTGATCCCCAACACTGTACTGGAAGAGACTTGCCTGTCAGAATCCAATCTAAAATCATCGGTCTGTGCATCGTCCCTTCGACCCCTAGCTGCAACTTCTGTCATCATGCCTTTTACCGTACTTCCGTTCATATTTTATCTTCCATCTGGCTTTCCACCCACAGTGCACCTACAAGGTTTTCCTCCTGTTACACCTTTCAAACCCTCCTGCTGTCAATTTCCGTTTCAGCGCTGGATGCCCTCAGAAGTCCAAGGGCTTGGCCTCGGGACAAAATTCTATATTCCGTCCTATTCCGTCTCAAAGCACCAGCTTATATTTGGCCGAGGGTTTTATCAAGGGTCAAGGGTGTCAGAGGGTGAGGTGGTTCATTAATTGGGCATTGGGTTAACAGTGCTCTGTTGACAGGCACTAGGCTGACTTCTACTACCTACTTTGCATCCTCTCTCATCTTGGGTCCAGGCGTCAGGGATTGCAATCTCACTCATGCATATATCAACATGCAACATCCATTTGCCTCCTGGTTGCAAAAAATGCGATGTGTTCCTTAAAAAAACGATGGTAAGATAAAAGAGCATCGTTGCTATACACAGAATAGATGATTTCAAAGATGAGTATAACACAGTATAGGATGATTGATTGCATATGCAACGCGATGCTGCAACCCCCATTATAATATTACTATTGTCATTATTCCCTTCCTTTCACTATTCAACGGTTTTTTTTTTCACAGAGAGAGAGAGAGAGAGAGAGAGAGAGAGAGAGAGAGAGAGAGAGAGAAAGAGAGAGACTTATTCATTATTTGAGACCACGGATTCGGTTCCTGAGCGACTCAGAAGCCTCACACCAGAAAAGATTTGTTGAAAACGAGAAGTGTACTACCATGAGGAACCCCATATATATCTATATATATATATATATATATAATATATATATATATATATATATCTATATATTATATATATATATATATGAAATATACATCTTTCAGTTTTTACAGACGTATCTGCAATTATATTATTATTATTAATGGAAAAGTTGAATTCTAATCATATGGAACAAGCCCACCACCAGAGGGGCCACTGACTTTAAATTCAAGCTTGCAGTGAATATCATTATTATTATTCAGTGGATGAAAGCTATCCATATGGAACAAGCCACTGACTTGAAATTCAAGCTTCCAAAGAATATTAAGGTGTCCATCGGGAAGATTTAAGAAGTGTAGTGAAATACGGGAAGATGAGACCCCACTTATCAAAAAATTTAACAAAGATAAATAGAAAAACAGTGTTAAGATGCAAGAATGTCTTAATTTATTTATTCACAATGCTTCAGAATCTCAGACTGACCTATAAAAGAGAGAGAGAGAGAGAGAGAGAGAGAGAGAGAGAGAGAGAGAGAGAGAACAAACATATTACGCAAACTTACAAAGCCATTGATTTAATCCCCTCTGAAGATGGAGGAGGACCTTCCCTGTCGGTGATGCAATCCCAGGAAATTCACTGATATTTATCTTCGGGAAGGTGAAGAGAGAGAGAGAGAGAGAGAGAGAGAGGATTCTGTAGTGCCAGTGAACGACAGAACAGGCATGTAGGTACCATTGTGCCAATATTTGGCAGTTCAAAGGGCGGTCTAGTGTTATGGCCCACTATGGAGCACTTTGACAAAGGTACCCCTTGGCATTACTTTGCTGAAGAAGAAGAAGAAGGAGACATCTATAGGCCTACCAATCTTCTGACAATTATGAAAAACTGGCCGGATTCCAGCAGGGACTCAAAAGAAATAAGAATGTCACCAGCCAATCCTCAGGGCCGGTGAAGACATTACAGATCAGCGGAGACATTCTTGATCAGCAGCTGATTTAGAGAGAGGACAAGATGTTGTCATTCTGTTGAGCAAGGCCAAGAGAGATGGTCTTTTTGTAGTGGCTTTGCAGAGCTTTTCAGAGAACTCTCTGGGATCAGAGCAAGGCAGAGGAAATTGCCAAGTTGCTTCGCGTGGTCCAAGATTAGCACCCAAGCTTGTTCTTCAAACAGTATTCCCTGTCCTTCGAAAGGTGGGTGGTCTGTTCCAGCAAAACAGGAGAAATGGCTTACTCAGTATTCCAGTATTCTGATACTTCATTTAATAATAAAAAAGGTATTTTTCCAGATAGTGACCCTTTATAAGGGTTTAAGGAGAATAATGTTTCTTTGGGGACATCATCTCTTATGTTACTGACAGTCTTTTGTTTGTTTTATGGTCTTACCCATCTGGCTTGTACTAAAACACACCGCAAAGGTGGTTATATACCGGGTTAAGACCCTTTTGGGAGGGTCACTGTCTAAGAATGATCTGATAAATGTCACGACTTTACTGCATGATGTGTAGGCTAGTCCCTTATGACGCTCCTGATTGGCTGTTGATAAGCCAATCACAGGGCTGGAAACTCTTACAATCTCTCTCTCGAGAGTTCACATTGGCAAGATGTATATGTACCACCTCTCCTGAGGGATACGCCCTCCAAAAGTATCCATCAGGAGAGGTGGAATATACTACTACATCCTGCCAATGGGAACTCTCTCGAGAGAAAGACTGTGAAAGTTTGCAGCCCTGTGATTGGCTTATCAACAGCCAATCAGGAGACCGTCATAAGGGACATGCCTAGACATCAGATGCACGGCTGATGTGAATCTACACTTCCAGAATCTCGACTGGTTCAGTTGAAAACCGACGGGCGAGTGGCTCCCTGGTTGATGTAAAGGGTGTCCATAAAGTCCCAGTACCATTAGAGGTATTTATCGCTCAGGATGGTACTGGGACTTTATGGACACCCTGTACTTCGTGAACTCTTCTTTCAACTTGCAAACTTAGTGTCGACCAGACAAAACCTCCAGGAACTGGTCATAATTAGTACGCCAAGCTGTTTATTCATCGACGAAGAAGGACGACTCGGCATTGTCTAAAAACGAAATGACCATAATCACCAGGAGACTTGAGAACCACTAAGTCTAAAAGCTGGTGGTTGTTGCACTAGACTCATGATGATGATCATCATCATTCCATCGCCTTAATATAATCGTTCCTCGAGGGACCTGTTTTTTAAATCATGCTGCTTCTCAGAGGGAAGCTCTTTTTCGGTTACCACCCCGTTCGGAGAAGGACATGCGCGAACTAATGAAGACAAAGGAGAATTAGAATTAGAAGAAGAAGAAAGAAGAAGGAAGAGTTGGCGGGAAACGTTTTGTTTTGGTTCGTGTCTAATTTCAATTCTTAAAACACGTGCTCTCTCTCTCTCTCTCTCTCTCTCTCTCTCTCTCTCTAAGCGCATGTGCAGTGACTCTAGAATTTAATTAAAAAAAAAAAAATCATGGCATATCTTATAATGGAGCGAGAACTCCCGCCCTCGAGTCACGTGACGCATCGTATGATGCGACGTCCGAATCGGCGGACTCGGCTTTGGCTTCCGCCTCGCGTACCCAATTAGAGGCGGGTCTTTTCGAACGCCAGGTCGTCACCTACACTTGCGATTTCTGACGAGGGCTGTCGAAGGAGACCTGGTCCTTGTTTGGCAGGTCACAGCAGGTTGTAGGACAAGAGAGAGAGAGAGAGAGAGAGAGAGAGAGAGAGAGAGAGAGAGACAAGGATTCGGAGAGAGAGAGAGAGAGATAGAGGGCGTGGCTGGTGTTCCTCATGGCGGGAATAAAAGTATGAATTCTATTTTGATAAGGTGTTGCCAACTGCATTAGCACGGGCGCCTAATTGGGAGGAGAGGTGGGGGGGGTGCAAGCAGACACGTGGGGAAGTTCAGGAATGGACAGGAACTATTATTATTATTATAATTATCATTATTATCATACAATGATTATAACCATAAAGATAATAATTTTATATATTATTTGCATATATATTTACCATCACATCAGTGTAGATATTTTTTTTTAGCAATAAATGGGTATTTTCATTACTATAATAACCACAATATGATTACTATCATCATCATGCATATATTTTTTATAATATTACAATAAAAATATCAAAAACAGAGAAAGTTATATTTAATTATAAACTATTTGGATTGTTGTCTCAACAATAAGAGCAACAATAATAATATTCCTATTAATATAATATCAACAATATTAAAGCAAGATATTGCTTTAATAATGAGTCTAAATGTATTATTATTATTATTATTATTATTATTATTATTATTATTATTATTATTATTATATGGTTTAAAGCTTACTTCTTTTTTTTGGGACTTTTTCCTTGCATTTTGATACATCTGTATCTATTGATTAATTCATTTTTAAATATTTTTTAATAAGTGTGATCATTTTTTTCTGTATTTCCCATTACTTCCTCTTACTTCTCCCTGATGGACACCTTAAAACACCTAAATATTCTTTGGAAGCTTCGATAACAAGTTGGTGGACTTGTTCCATTTGGATAGGTCTCATCTACTTAATAGTATACTATGATATAATAACAATAATGATTATTATTAATATTGTTATTATTATTATTGGAGACTCACTTATCAATTTAAAGCCACAGAAAGTCTCTCTCACTGTTTTCATTTTCAAATATTTTTTATATAGATCACTAGACTGATAAAAAATTGTCCATAGCGTTTTTCAGGATCTGACGGCAAATTTCCACAGCCGATGTCGTTGTAACCAATGGTGGGGATTGGCAAGCATTAACATTTTTATCGATTCATTTACATATTTTTTTTCTTTAAATAAGTGGGATCTCTTCTTTCTGTATTTTCCTTTACTTCCTCTCACTTCTTCGTGATGGACACTTAATATTCTTTGAAAGCTTGATGAATATCAAGTCAGTGGCCCCTTTGGTGGACTTGTTCCATGTGAATAGGTTTCATCTTCTGGATAATAATAATAATAATAATAATAATAATAATAATAATAATAATAATAATAATAATAATAATAATAATAATAATCTTTGGAAGTATGAATTTGAAGTCAGTGGCTCCTTTGGTGGGCTTGTTCCATATGAATAGACTTCATCTTCTGAATAATAATGATAATAATACTTTATTAAAAGTAATGGCTACTTCAGCAGCGTCACACTTATAGAGATTCTTCTCTATTTTGCGAATAGCGGCTTTTTCCGTGCTACTTAAACAGGCTAGTAGAGCGCCTATAGAGGTCATAGTCAAATACAGGGTCAAAATAGGTGTATATATTTGTTTGAATTTTACAGATAAACTATGATACCATAGTCATCCAAGTCATTAACGATTTTCTCTCTCTCTCTCTCTCTTTCTTAAAGCGAGCTTTCGTCTGGAGCTGCCAGACATCCTCGGGCTGGGAAGCTGAGGGTGGACTGATCTTGGTGCGTTGTTGTTTTTGATTAAGCTGACCTTGTGTCAGCACGGGCTCTTGCTCACAGAGCAGCCCGTATTCGTGGTAGCAAGCAAGCACGGGGTGGATAGGATGGAGTGGGGTTAGCCCCTGGGGTTGTCCCAGAAGGAAGGGTTATAAGGTTTGGTGAAAGGAAGGTATTAGTGCTGCTAGTGAGTAGGAACGGGACAGACCCATTTGTCTTTTGTTGTTTAGTGTAGTGATTGTCTTGGGATTTGCAATGAGCTTTTATAGTTCCAATGTTGTATGAATTTGCTAGGAAGGCAGGTGGGCAAGGGTGTTAGTCAGAGTTAGTTGCTCAATCAGGCTCTTTATTGGTATCGTCCTCTCCCCCCCCCCCCACCCCCCCTTGGTGGGGGTGGGTGGGAATGAGAACTCAAACCACGTTGTATTGCTACATTTGTGTTATGTCAACTTGTTAGTAACTTATGCTATTTCGGGCTTGCGTCCCGTGTAGGGTTAGAGGTTAGTGTTTTTTTGTGGGGGCCAGGCTAGCTAAGCAAGTGTTCCAGACTCCTTGCCCTTCTAGGAGTGCCTTTCCCCTTTATTCTTATAATTAGAGTTAGTGGGTTTTAGTATTTCGTTCTTGCAGATTACCTAATTATTTAAAGATTTGCTTTACTTAATTAAGCTAATATAGTTCCCTACAGTTCACCTAATATCTAAACTAATTTACCTTAATTCTAATTATTAGTTCTCAGGGAACCTGGGATTTGATTCCCATTTTATAATTAACTTAACTTAGTTCCCTACATTTTACTTATTGTCATCTAAAACTAGTTCACCTTAATTCTAAGTACTTAATGCTATTCTTAATTCTAATTATTAATACCTTTCCGGCTCCACACCCGGTTTGTTCCGATATTCCAGGGGTTCTCCTAGTTGTTGTTGTCACTGTCGCTGTCCGTGTCCACAAAGAAGAGGTCGGGTAACCCATCTTGGGTGAACCTGGAAAGTCGTCGCCACCAGAGGTGGGGTCTATAGTCTTCGTCGTCCAGGGAGATCAGGCTGTTGGTCGCCATCTATCCAACTCAGGACTCAGTTTTGGAATCTCTGTAGTCTTTGCCTGTCGCTGGTACTGAGTAAGCTTGTCGGTATTATTGGGTATTCCAGGGCAGGTCTAATGAGCGCCTTATATAGGTGGGCTTTAGTCTTGGGTCTAAGCTGTCCGAAGCGTGCTAATTTAGCTTTGGTTACTCTAGCATCCCTGATTGTCGAGTTATGGTTTTTAGATTTTATAATCCATGAACTCTGGTTCTTTTAAAAATATATATGATTGTTCATTTTTAAGTTTCCTTGTTTAATTTTTAATATAAAGGTATAACATGAAAAATTCTATTTACTTAAAAATATATTTACAAACTGAAACATACAAAATTAACAAACTTCATGTGTAACACCCAGGAACTTATAAAAATAATATAAAGGTCTCTTGAAGATCTTTCGAGTATAATCAGGATCAGGAAAAGTACTGCACGTGATTACAATCTGACGAAGAATCAGGAGCGTCTTAAGATGAAATAAGATCCAAGGACCAATAGTCTAGAGTCTAGGATCAAGAATGGAGAAGACTGACCAAGGTCAAAGGAGTTTGTTACGGGTGGCTAGGTGTCAGGTAGTGATTAGAGAAATGCCGGGACTCTCCATGTTAAGAAAACAAAATCAACAAGGACAACCAATAAACAAACTTCTTTAGTCCATGGAGTGAAAATATAAACAAGAGATGGCAGCACAGCATTACTCGACAAACCCCCCCACTACTAAGTTTGAACGACATGCTTAAAAAAAAAAACTATATGCATCTACTGATCATATCTGAACACACATTATCAGACCCTCTTATGTACTCAATAAAGAAAGAATATGGTTGCAAACTTAATGCCCAAACGCATAAGGCGGTCATTCTTATTTTTCATACTGCTAAGTACTTAAGAGGTGCATGATCTGTTTTGAAGAACAAATTCTCTACCATACAAAATTCTTTAAATCTTTCTATTCCCCAAACAATTGCAAAAAGTTCTTTCTCAATAGTAGAGTAATTCAATTCAGATTTATTTAAATTTCCTACCTGCATAGCAAACTGGTTTAAACATACCATCATGATCCTGCAATATAACAGCACCCAAACCATGATACGACGCATCTGTTTCGCAAATAAAAACTTCTTTTCTACATCAGGCAACATCAAAGATAGGAGATTTTAGAAGATAAGCTTTAAGATCATTGAAACATTTAAGTTGATTATCAGACCAATTTAATTTATTACTAGAGTTCTTCAAAAATCATTAATCGGGGCAGCCAAAATAAGAAAAGTTTGGAATAAATCTATTGTAATACCCTAATGTTCCCATAAATGAACGTAAGTCTTCTTTGTTGTTGGAACAGGCCATATTAACAAAATATCATCTACTCGGAATTTAATAGGCGATAAAACAGTTATTTTCCTAGTATATACCCAAGATACTTATTTCACTGAATGCGAAGAAACATTTATCAGACCAGCTGTTAGGCCATGGTCACGAAGTCTTGAAAGAACTAATTTAATATGATTAAGATGATCTCTCCAGGATTTACTGAAAAATAACAATGTATCAAAATAACAAAGAAATTTTTTACCCATTTTGATAACCCTGACAATACTTTTTGTCTCATCAATCTTACGAATGTTGCACACGCGGTTTTAAGACCAAATGGCATCACTTTAAATTCCATTAACCCCCATACTTTAGTAGAAAAAAGCTGTATATTCATAGCTCTAGGATCTAATTGGAACCTGCCAGTACCCCTTACACAGGTCTAATTCATGTTTTCTTTCTCTCTCTCTCTCTCGCTACTCTCTCTCCGCTCTCTCTCTAGTTTATCTAACTCCTCCCCCTTTGCGACTCTTTCTTCTCTTTCTTCGTCTGCTTCTTTTCGGACCTCGTCATATTCTATCTGAAGCTTTAACTGTTTCTGTATTCAAATTCATCCAATTTTGAGTACCAGTAAGGCCTTGTTTAATTGCACTGTCAATTAACGGTTTAACATCCATAATGAAAAATTAAATTTCAGTACACGATAACTAAACGTACAAAATACATCCAAGTACATCCCTTGAAAAAACAAGTGAACAACTAGAAAAATTACACTCTACGTGAATAATCAATCATCGTAAAATGTAAAACACTACTTAATGAATGGCGAAGTTAAACTTTGACCCACGCATAAATTATTTAAACACCCACCGCATAAATTATTTAACAGACTGCTAAGAAACAAGTCACTTAAAGCAAAGCCCATTATACAATAACGCAGTTACATTGTTAGCAAACACTGATCACAAAACTAATTCATAAGGTATTGCTGTAAACAACTCGCGCAAACTTTTGATATAAGTTTGAGAATGCACACAAAAATTAAGCATTTAATCAGATACTCAAACTAATTAATGCCCGTATACTAATAAGAATGCAAAAGTTATTGTAGCATATATCAAGATACTCAACCTCTAATTAACGCTCTATACAAAAACGCATTTGCAAAACTTAAAAAAATTTTAAGTCAAAGAACAGGACAGCGACATAACCACCAGCATAAATTTCCATAAACTCCTTTTTTTAACAATTTCAAGGTCTTACCTTACTTCCATAGAATCAAAAAAAGGGAAGATAAACAAGACTCAATTTGAAAACCAAACACACACCTGGGGTCCAGTCCGACACTTCTCTCATCAATTCCTGGTACAAAATCAAATAGAAAAACCGGAAAACACATTAAATCATGAACAAATCATCCTACTCATGCGCCAATTGTCGAGTTATGGTTTTAGATTTTATAATCCATGAACTCTGGTTCTTTTAAAAATATATAGATTGTTCATTTTTAAGGTTTGTTTTCCTTGTTTAATTTTTAATATAAAGGTATAACATGAAAAATTCTATTACTTAAAATATATTTACAAAAACTGAAACATACAAAATTAACAAACTTCATGTATAACACCAGGAACTTATAAAAATAATATAAAGGTCTCTTGAAGAATCTTTCGAGTATAATCAGGATCAGGAAAAGTACTGCACGTGATACAATCTGACGAAGAATCAGGAGCGTCTTAAGATGAAATAAAGATCCAAGGACCAATAGTTCTAGAGTTAGGATCAAGAATGGAGAAGACTGACAAAGTCAAAGGAGTTTGTTCGGGTGGCTAGGTGTCAGGTAGGTGATAGAGAAATGCCGGGGACTCTCCAGTAAGAAAACAAAAATCAAACAAGGACAACCAAATAAACAATAACTTCTTTAGTCCATGGAGTGAAAATATAAACAAGAGATGGCAGCACAGCATTACTCGACAAACCCCCCTACTAAGTTTGAACGACATGCTTAAAAAAAAAAAACTATATGCATCTACTGATCATATCTTGAACACACATTATCAGACCCTCTTATGTACTCAATAAAGAAAGAATATGGTTGCAAACTTAATGCCCAACGCATAAAGGCGGTCATTCTTATTTTTTCATACTGCTAGGATACTTAAGAGGTGCATGATCTGTTTGAAGAACAAATTCTCTAACCATACAAAAAAATTCTTTAAATCTTTCTATTCCCCAACAAAGAATTGCAAAAAGTTCTTTTCTCAATAGTAGAGTAATTCAATTCAGATTTATTTAATTTCCTACCTGCATAGCAACTGGTTTAACATACCATCATGATCCGCAATATAACAGCACCCAAACCATGATACGACGCATCTGTTCGCAAATAAAATCTTTCTTTTCTACATCACAAAAACATCAAGATAGAGATTTTAAAAGATAAGCCTTTAAGATCATTGAAACAATTTAAGTTGATTATCAGACCAATTTTTTAATTTATTACTAGAGTTTTTCTTCAATAAATCATAATCGGGGCAGCCAAAATAGAAAAGTTTGGAATAATCTATTGTAATACCCTAATGTTCCCATAAATGAACGTAGTCCTTTTCTTTTGTTGTTGGAACAGGCATATTAACAATATCATCTACTCGGATTTATAGGCGATAAACAGTTATTCCTAGTATATACCCAAGATACTTTATTTCATGAATGCCGAAGAAACATTTATCAGGACAGCTGTTAGGCCATGGTCACGAAGTCTTGAAAGAACTAATTTTAATATGATTAAGAGATCTCTCCAGGATTTTACTGAAAATAACAATGTTATCAAAATAAACAAGATACATTTGATAACCCTGACAATACTTGTCTCATCAATCTTACGAATGTTGCACACGCGGTTTTAAGACCAAATGGCATGACTTAAATTCCATTAACCCCAATACTTAGTAGAAAAAGCTGTATATTTCATAGCTCTAGGATCTAATGGAACCTGCCAGTAACCCTTACACAGGTCAATTCATGTTTTCTTCTCTCTCTCTCCCTCGTCTACTCTCTCGCTCTCTCTCTAGTTTATCTAACTCACGCTTGCGACTTTCTTTTCTTTCTCTTTCTTCGTCTGCTTTCTTCGGACCTCGTCATATTCTATCTGAAGGCTTTAACTGTTTCGTACAAATTCATCAATTTGAGTACCAGTAAGGCCTTGTTTAATTGCACTGTCAATTAACGGTTTAACATCCATAATGAAAATTAAAATTCAGTACACGATAACTAAACGTACAAAATACATCCAAGTAACATTCCCTGAAAACAGTGAACGACAACTAGAAAATTACACTCTACGTGAATAATCAATCATCGTAAAATGTAAACACTACTAATGAAAATGCGAAGTTTTTTTTAAAAAAAAACTTTTGACCCACGCATAAATTATTTAACACCCACGCATAAATTATTTAACAGATGCTAACAGAACAAGTCACTTAAAGCAAGCCAATTATAACAATAACGCAGTTACATTGTTAGCAAACACTGAATCACAAAACTAATTCATAATGTATTGCTGTAAACAACTCGCGCAAACTTTATATAAGTTTGAGAATGCACACAAAAATTAAGCATTTAATCAGATACTCAAACTAATTAATGCCCGTATACTAATAAGAATGCAAAAGTTATTGTAAGCATATAATCAAGATACTCAACCTCTAATTAACGCTCTATACAAAAACGCATTGCAAAACTTAAAAAAATTTTAAGTCAAGAACAGGACAGCGACATACCACCAGCCATAAATTTCCATAAACTCCTTTTTAACAATTCAAGGTCTTACCTTACTTCCATAGAATCAAAAAGGGAAGATAACAAGACTCAATTTGAAACCAACACACACCTGGGGTCCAAGTCCGACACTTCTCCTCATCAATTCCTGGTACAAAATCAAATAGAAAACAGAAAAGAAAACATTAAATCATGAACAAATCATCCTACTCACCTGCGCCAATTGTCGAGTTATGGTTTTTTTTAGATTTTTATAATCCATGAACTCTGGTTCTTTTAAAAATATATATGATGTTCATTTTTAAGTTTTCCTGTTTAATTTTTAATATAAAGGTATAACATGAAAAATTCTATTTACTTAAAATATATTTACAAACTGAAACATACAAAATTAACAAACTTCATGTATAACACCAGGAACTTATAAAATAATATAAAGGTCTCTTGAAGATCTTTCGAGTATAATCAGGATCAGGAAAAGTACTGCACGTGATTACAATCTGACGAAGAATCAGGAGGCTTAAGATGAAAAATAAGATCCAAGGACCAATAGTCTAGAGTCTAGGATAAAGAATGGAGAAGACTGACCAAGGTCAAGGAGTTTGTTACGGGTGGCTAGGTGTCAGGTAGTGATTAGAGAAATGCCGGGGACTCTCCATGTTAAGAAAAACAAAATCAAACAAAGGACAACCAAATAAACAAATAACCTTCTTAGTCCATGGAGTGAAAATATAAACAAGAGATGGCAGCACAGCATTCCTCGACACTGATCTTTTGCTTGATGTGTGAGAACATCCTGCATCGGGTTTTGGGTAGGGTGAGCCCGAGTACCTTGCCTTATTAGCAAACGGATTCGTCGTTGTCTAAAAATTACGTCTTCTGGTCTCAATGCTGATATTGAAGAGCAGTTTGAACTTGTCCTGGGTTTGGTTTTTATTTCCACCTTCTTCCATACTCATTGAGTTCTTTCTTAATATGCTGTCCTGTCGTTAGGCAAGCCTATGTCTATTTCTATCATTCGTCATTATGATCTGTGTCACGTCGTCCGCAAAGATAAGGTTGACACATCCTTCTCTCCCTTGTGGCATGTCGTGTGTATAGAATATGTACAGCGTTGGGAAGAGAACGGATCCTTGCGGAACTCCGCTTCTCAGCTCAAAGGTCTCTGATATCTCTCCTTCAAAGGAGATGTCATTCTGTCTGTCGTCTAAGAAGTTACACAGTATTTGTGTCATTACGTCTGGTAGTTCTGAGTTGAGCAGCTTGTACTTCAGTCCGTCGTGCCAGACTTTGTCAAAAGCCTTTGAGACATCCCGACAAACAATGTTGGCTCTGCCTCGCCGACTCTGATTTAGTGCTAGCAGTTCGTGCATCGTAGCAATCGCTGTCTGGGTCCCTCGTTCTCGCCTGAATCCAAACTGATACTTTGGGAGAATTTCATTGTCGCGTTGTTGTTGTTGTTGTTGTCGCGGTGTCCTTCCTCCTTATATCTGTGGTTGACAGCAGGGGGTCTGCCCCATGCTTGTCTCCTATTGGCTGGTGGCGGTGAGTCTTCGTTTTCATTGGTTGCCTGAACCAGGTCTCAAGCCACTTTCTTCGAGCCGATGGTTGCGTTGCAGCATATCCTGCAGCCGCCTGGACCTCCTGAGCGGCGCTGTAACGTTGATGGGCGTTGCGCTACGCTGTGGGACGTCACGCTAATTTGATTTCCATCGGCCTGCAGGAGTACTCGTTCGGGGGCGTTGTCTTCCGTGGAATTGTCGTGATCGGTGGGTGTCATTGTTGGTTGGCAGGTTCTTCTCATACTGAAGGAAGAGAAATTCTTCCTGCGTCGTATTCAGTGTAGGTTTTATTTGCTGGATGAGGATAGCCTCCCAGCAGGCGCAACCGAAGGGGCATCAGGGGCCTTCCCGATGATCTCGTGTTCTTTATGATGACAAGGCCCGGGAGATGGCCTCCTGATGTTTTGTGCGGGCGTGATTCTTGATAGCCCCCTCTTGGGCGTGGCGCGAGAGTCTCTTCGACAGTCGCATGGTAGTCATACCTCGTAGGCGCCGCTGCATTCGAGGGAATCTGGGCATGTACTGGTACACTACATGCGTCTGCTTCAGGGGGTTCTCGTACCTGTGGAGAGGGTTACCCTTCTCCACTGCCAGAGGGATGTCCTTGGCAGCTCAGACGAAAGCTCGCTTTAAGAAATTAGAGAGAGAGAGAGAGAGAGAGAGAGAGAAAATCGTTAATGACTTGGATGACTATGGTATCACAGTTTATCTGTAAAATTCAAATAAATATATACACCTATTTTGACCCTGTATTTGACCATGACCTCTATAGGCGCTCTACTAGCCTGTTTAAGTAGCACCGAAAAAGCCGGTATTCGCAAAATAGAGAAGAATCTCTACAAGTGTAACGCTGCTGAAAGTAGCCATTACTTTTAATAAAAGTATGCTGAGAGAGGTCTGCTTCCTAAGTACAATAATAATAATAATAATAATAATAATAATAATAATAATAATAATAATAATGCAGTTCTGGAAACTCACGACACCTGTCTTAAACGAAAACCCACGCTGACCACTCAACTACGTAATGAAACGCGTAGAAAGGTCCAGCCACCCCTCACCGCCCCCCCACCCCCCCCAAAATAACTCAGGGACCTTGTACAACCACCTGCATGAATAATGTAAAGTGTCTTAAAAGGCAACTCATAAGCAAGTTAAACCGGAGCGGACGAAGCCTGCGTCATCCGTCAGTGTCAAACTGTCAGCAATAAGCTGTAGGTGGTGAATCCAGAGGGGTATAAACCAGATGACTGACTGACTGACTGACTGACTCTACCTGAGGAGCCAGTTGCCAATTTTCGGCGTCTGAGGTGCCCCTGCGCCTATGGTGCGGTTTTCATTGGTGTTGTTATGCGAGAGAACCTGTACTGGTATATGAGGCCAGGTTGAATGAAGAGGAATAGAAGGATTATATGTTAATATAGGTATATATTTCTTTTAGTAAGTGAAGTGGGGCAGCCTCCTCTTTCTCGTATTTCCCTTTGTCTCCTCTTACTTCTTCCTGATGGACACCTTGATATTCTTTGGAAGTTTCAAGAATTTCAAGTCAGTGGCCCCTTTGGTGGTGGGCTTGTTCCATATGGATAGGTTTCATTTGCTGAATAATAATAATAATAATAAATAATAATAATAATAATAATAATAATAATTAATACTCTTATTCTACATTACTTGCAGGTGATTCTCGTCTTTGCTTATTTATCAGCGTTTCATTGCTAATTTCCCTTCTTCTTCTTCTTATTTCCTCCAAGAGAGGCTAAAGCCTTCCTCTATATCCATCCTGGGCCAAAACCAAAGGGTCCCAAACTGCGTTGTTAAGTAACAGAGAGATAGAAGAAGTTTTTATATAAAACCCTCTCCGGAACTGGTTTGGTTTGGCCACTGTGGCTACTACTCGACCTGGTTAATGAACACCTCTCATTAATCTCCAGGTGATGCCAGGCCCTGCTGCTCCTTCGACAAAAGGCGCAGGACCGCGGGTAAACAGGTCACTGAATCACCTTCGTTCGGGGGATGGGATACCGGTTGCTCTTTGTGTCCTGCAGGAGTTGAAAGCCAAAGGGACTGGTGGGCATCCTATGGAGGCATAAGCATCACAACATTCGGCGTAATCGAGTTTTCTGCACAGCGTATAATGCTGAATGAATCTCTCAGCCACGACCCATGGAAATCTCATCGGGCCGTGGTGGCCTGTATTGCTGTGTTGCCAGATGTATGATCATGAATAACTTTAACCTTAATCAAATCAAAACCGCAGAAGCTAGAGGGCTGCAATTTGGTATGTTTGATGACTGGAAGGTGGATGACCAACTCACCAATTTACAGCCCTCTAACCCCAGTCGTTTTGAAGATCTGAGGGCGAACAGAAGAAGTGCGGACGGACAGACGAATAGCCATCCCTATAATAGCTCTCTTTTGCAGAAAACTGAAAAAGCACAAAATCTTCATTATTGCAGCACCAAAGCCACGCACATAAACAAGCTCTTTTGCCTAAAATCATCAAGGACAACAACAATGTCCTGTGCGGAGGTCCTACTTGAGTGAGGGCACTCCCATCTGCGGAAGCGCATTCTTTTAACATCTGGCATAACCCTTCCCACCCTCGGCACTTCCCCAGAATTACTTAGCGCCCAAAAGTTGAAGGGCACTTTAATTGAGGCCGTTTTGGCCTCCCCAGGTGTTTGGAGACTCCTTCGGAATGATGGCGGTTCTTGGAAGTTTGCTTCACTGACACTGGATTTCTTTGTCCTGTGACCTACACTGACACCAAATTCCTTTGTCCTGCGACCTTCACTGACACCAAATTCCTTTGTCCTGTGACCTACACTGACACCAAATTCCTTTGTCCTGTGACCTACACTGACACCAAATTCCTTTGTCCTGTGACCTTCACTGACACTGGAACTGGATAGGTTTCATCTGAGTTTTGTATCAGGTATACTTGGGTCGATTGGATCTCCTTTCAATATGAATAATGATACCGACTCTATAATAATAATAATAATAATAATAATAATAATAATAATAATAATAATAATAACAATAATAATAATAATAATAATAATAATAATAATAATAGTTTCAAACATGCTTTATTAAAAATAATGGCAAAATTCATTCACAGAATTGATTTTATATCAAATTCTTTCAATTCTCCTTATGATTTGTCTTTCTGGCACGCTGGTATTATAAAGCAGCTGTCCAATATTCATCGTGCTGTAGGTCGTCAACGGAATTTTTTGGCTGGTGTTATCAAAGGTAACTACTTATCAGGGACAGGCTGGGGTCGTCAACAGGCATACAAGTGTGTCTCGTAGGTCGGGAACAGGCCGTATTCGTCAAGGGTCTACCCAGTATTCCTCGTTTTTCTTCTTTTCTGGTTTTTCTATAGGCGTCTACGTGCTTCGGCCACCTCGTTTGGCCATCTTCGGGACGGGATCGCTGAGTGCAATGGTCTGTGTCGGATGGATTCACGCTATTTATTGCATTCGGATGGTTTGAGGAGATGGGTACCTCACTTTTCATTGGGCAATACCTGTGACGTCACGAAAGATGTCATCATCAGGGGGTCGGTTCATATTTTCCCACATACTTATTATTAAGAAAGCACAGGGACCTTACATTATTCAAAGTGAAAGATGAATTATTATTATTATTATTATTATTATTATTATTATTTTATTATTATTATTATTATTTTATTATTACCAGGAGATGAACCCTATTCATATGGAAAAAGCCCACCAAAGGGGCCACTGACCTAAAATTGAAGCTTCCTAAGAGTATTAAGGTGTCTCCATCAGGAAGAAGTAGGAGGAAGTAAAGCGAATACAGAAAGAAGTGATCCCACTTATCAAAGAAAGAAGAATATAAATGAACGAATAGATAAATAGATAAAAATAACAGCACTTAAAAGAAAATTGTAATACCTTGGTATATACGTCCATGCCTTCCGTCCATCGCTCGTGCAACTTACTATACAAGATAAGTGGCTCACTTAAAATCAAGTGTGGAACGTCTATGAAAAGTCACTAGAGAGATTATCTTTTGAAATGTTTTCAATATGTTTATGAAGGGTTATTCTCCATCTTACGCCAGCACAGGCTCTTGCTTCAGGTTGGAGAGGCATTTGGAAAGGGCCGTTTGAGTACTGGATTTAATAATAGCGTTAACAGCTAAAATACGATTGAAAATATAGATAAAAAAAGCGAGAACTTTCGAGAACTTGGTCCATTCTCCTTTTCGAGTAAGAGGAGAATAGATATTTTTTATATATATCTATACCTACACCATTGTGGGTTTCTTCAACAACAAAAACAATGATAATAATAATACTACCAGTAGTAGAACCCATCACAATACAAATAACTAAAGGAATTTGTTTTGTTACTTTTCTACGATCTAGATCAGCTGCCACTTACCTGACACCCCTTCTTCCCCCAACCGCTCCCCCCCATCGATACCCAAGAACTGGGGCATGAAAGTAATGCCGCCGCCAAGTGCCAAATACCCCGAACGTTATTATTACTATAGTACTACTTTCCCCGTGTTTACAGACGCATTGTTTACTCAGCGTTTTGGTATATCGAGAAAAAAAAGAAGGTCTTTGGATTGACGCTAATTGCACGCAATCTGTGTTTCAATTGTTATAGTTTTTTATATATTCGCTTACTCGGGGAGTAAGCCTGCAACCTACTTTGTTGTTCTTGTTGGTGGTGGTTCGGGGGGGGTAGGAGAAGTCAATGGAAGATCCTAAAAATGCCTAAAAAAGTTTATTCGCGTTGAGTTAAAGATAATTTTAGGATAGGACATTTATGATTTATTATAAATAATGTTTATATTAAACAGGATAGAACAATTATTGATAATAAAATATGGCGTCTTTATTTCAATTTTCTTCGGCGAAACAACGCTCTATTCGACCGTAGATTTTATCGCGCACCCCGAGCAAGCTGGAGGCCGGATCACGCCATGTTACAATTATTCATAAGGTTATTACTATCATTTCTATTATTAAGAACACTCAAATCTTAAAACCTACTGAGGCTAGAGGGCTGCAAATTGGTATGTTGGTCATCCACCCTCCAGTCACCAACCATACCAAATTGCAGCCCTCTAGCCTCACTAGTTTTGATTTTATTTGAGGTTAAAGTTAGCCATAGGTACCAACGACACAGGCCACTACCGGAAAGTGGGTGAGATTCACGGGCTTTGGCTGTACAGAAAACTCAATTGTATTTTTTTATTTGTTATCTTGTTAAAGATTTGATGTGTGATGGGGTGGGTTGGTTGGTGTTACAGGGCTTCTTTGGCGAAATCGAGTTTTCTGTACAGCGTATGATGCTGTATGAAACTCTCAGCCGGCCCTGGTGGCCTGTGATGTTGCCAGGCGTACGATCATGGCTAACTTTAACGTTGAATAAAATAAAAACTACTGTGGCTAGAGGGCTGCAATTTGGTATATTTGGTGATTGGAGGGTGGATGACCAACATACCAATTTGCAGCCCTCTAGCCTCAGCAGCCTTTAAGATCTGAGGGCGGATAGACGAAAAGCCATCTCAGCATTTTCTTTGAGACAAATAATTAGCGAGAGAGAGGGACTTCAACAGGTGCCAAACCACAATGGTACCATCGTAAACAACTTCCGCGAATTCACCTTCCGCGAATGATTTAATGGCTCCCCTTCAAAGAACGTATTCGACTTCTTCTTCTTCTTCTTCTTCTTCTTCTTCTTCTTCATTTGGAAGCAGGAATGCAGGTCGTTTCCCCCAAAAATGTTTTTATTTCTGTTAGATTTCAGGCGTCTCCACTCGATCTTCGTTAACTGTGACCCACTTGGAGGTAATAATGTTTTGCCGTAGACTCTTCAGGAGGGGAGAAGAGGAGGAGGAGGAGGAGGAGGAGGAGGAGGAGACACCTGACAACGCAGCTGTTTCCCCTCATCCAAGGGGAAAACAGGCTACTTACTATAAGCACTTCCCTGGGAGGGAAGTGGATTGTAGGTCACCCACTGGATATTATTATCATTCCAATAGATGAAACCTACTCACACGGACTTAGCACCCCAAAAGGAACCAATGACTCGAAATTCGAACTTCCAGAGGATGTCTTGGTTTCAACCTCCCACCGCAGACGGCAAACTGCAGCAGTGACTGATCAGGATACAAAGCCAGTGATTTTTTCATCGGCCATATATAAAGTTTCAGCATTGACAAACCTTATCTCTATCAGATCAGATCAATGACTTGGGAATTTATGAAGTCTGGAAATATAGGACTGTTGGTTTTCTGGAAATCCAGAGATGTAGATTTTTCAATTTTTAAAATTTTTTTTAGCTAGATGATGTCGCCATATAGTACGGTAAATAATGATGAAATGTACTGTACTAAGTATTATTATTATTATTATTATTATTATTATTATTATTATTATTATTATTATTATTATTATTATTAGCCAAATAAAACATTCTTTTCAGGCATTTCTTCGTATGTATCTGCAAAATTACTTACTGCACAAACGAGCACCTATAGTCATCTCATTATCTCCAGTACTCAAAACGGCCCTTTCCAACCTGAGGCAAGAGCCCGTGCAGGCGCAGGACGGAGAATATCCCCTCGTTAACATATTGAAAACATTTCAGAAGATAATCTCCTAAGTGACTTTTCATAGACATTCCACACTTGATTTTAAGTGAGCCACTTATCTCGTATAGTAAGTTGCACGAGCGATGGATGGAGGGCATGGACATACGTATATACCAAGGTATTATATTTTTCTTTTAAGTGCTGATATCTTTATCTATTTATCTATTCGTTCATTTATATTCTTCTTTTTTTGAGAAGTGGGATCACTTCTTTCTGTATTTCCCTTTACTTCCTCCTACTTCTTCCTGATGGAAGAATAATAACAATAATAATAAAATCAAGAAGAAAGTATCACTCATTGATGTCGCAATACCAAGGGACACCAGAGTTGAAGAGAAAGAGAGGGAAAAAATGGATAAGTATCAAGACCTGAAAATAGAAATAAGAAGGATATGGGATATGCCAGTGGAAATCGTACCCATAATCATAGGAGCACTAGGCACGATCCCAAGATCCCTGAAAAGGAATCTAGGAAAACTAGAAGCTGAAGTAGCTCCAGGACTCATGCAGAAGAGTGTGATCCTAGAAACGGCGCGACTTAGTAAGAAAGTGGATGGACTCCTAAGGAGGCAGGATGCAACCCGGAACCCCACACTATAAATATCACCCAGTCGAATTAGAGGACTGTGATAAAAAAAAAAAAATAATAATAATAATAATAACAATAATAATAATAATAATCATTGGAAGCTTGAATTTCAAGTGAGTAGCCCCTTTGGTGGACTTCTTACATAAGAATAGGGTTCATCTCCTGGATAATAATAATAATAATAATAATAATAATAATAATAATAATAATAATAATAATAATAATAATGTAAGACCCCAGAGCTTTTCCTCTGCCGCATTGCATCATTCTTTAGTTTTTTTCATATTTTTCCACATACTTATTATTATTATTATTATTATTCTTATTATTATTATTATTATTATTATTATTATTATTATTATTATTATTATTATTATTCAGTAGATGAAACCTTTTCAGACTTCAAATTCAAACTTCCGAAGAAGAAGTAAGAGGAAGTAAAGGGAAATAAAAATAAAAAAAGAGGAGGAAAGAAAAGGAAATTAAATGAATAAACAGATAAATATATAATAAAAGTATTAAAAATGCAAGAGGAATAGTATCAGGATAGTAATGCATCGATTTAACCGCCGTAATAGGTTGGTAAGATTTTTGTATTTTCATTTTTTTTTTAGCTTCCAATATTTAAATGACTGTAAACTAAATATATAATTGCAAATGAAATAAATGCTTGTAAATTAAATAAACACTGTATGTAAAATTAAATAAATATTGTGGATTAAATAAACAGCGAATAAAATAAATAATTGTAAATTAAATTGTAAATTTCATAAATATTGTAAATATAATAACTACTCTGAATTAAATGAATATGTAATTATGAATTAAATATATGTTGTAAACTAAATAACTAATTGTAAATTATATGTATTGTGTAAATTAAATAACTATAGTAAATTAAGTGAATTATAAATTAATTATTTGTCAATTAAATAAATAATAGTAAATAAAAAATATTTGTAAATCAAATAAATATTGTAAATTGAATAGATATTATAAATTAAATTTAAAAATTGTAAATCAAATAAATATAATAAATTAAATAATGGTAATTCAAATCAATATCATAGATTAAATAATTGTAAATTAAATAAATGTCATAAATCAAATAATTGTAAATTAAATAAATACTTGTAAATTAAATAAACATTTTAAAAAATATTAAAATTTAAATAAATACTGCAAATTAAATAAATTATTGTACATTAAATCAATATCATAAATCAAATATTTGTAAAGTAAATAAATATTTGTAAATTGAATAAATATTTTAAATGTAATTATAAATTACATGAATAATTGTAAATTAAATCAATATTACAATTTAATTAAATATTGTAAATTCAATCAATATTGTAAATAAATAAAATGAATATTGTAAACTAAACAAATATCGCAAATTAAACAATTGTAAATTAAATAAATATTGCAAATAAAAAATAACTGTAAATAAGAAATGAAGATTAAATAAGTATAGTAAGTTAAATAAATAATTGGGAATTAATGGATATAGTAAATTATATAAATATTATAAAATGAATATATAATTGTCATCATATATATATATATATATATATATATATATATATATATATATATATATATATATATATATATATATATATATATGACCCCAAACCTGGGTCGCGTGGGATTCTTAAGTTACTGTGGGTCATGCAGAAATCAAACGCTCAGTGATTAATTTAACACCGGTCTTATATTCTAATGAATTTAACACAAGGGCCCGAGTGAAAATGAACTTAATATCTATAGTACCGGCGGAATTGAGACCGAGCGAGGAACCGGCAGAGGGCGACGAGGGGAAAGTGCGTCTTTCCCTTCTCTTGACCGACGGCTAACTAACTGACCCTCAAGGAGATGGCTTGGTTTTCCCCTCTCCTCAATACCCCCCAGAAACCCCCACGATATATTGCTTCTAGGCCATGATTGGGTCTGGCACCTGTCCTTAGGTCTATGGCCAATGAGTGCCCCTATAAGGGACGCCCATGCCCAGCGGACTTTTTGGGGGATGTTGGGGGTAGGTGACGCTTTCTTCATCTGAGAGAGAATGACCGTTAACGACCTCATGGCGTCTTCTGAGATGTTCAGATATTCTTGGGAAAGTTGTTTATAAGCCCTCTAGAATGGCTTATCACTCCCTCCCCAAACTCCTTTGCGTCCTCGCAAAGCTATAGTCTCTGCCTTGTCCCATCTCGAGTCTCTTTTCTCAAGGTACTGATTTATCTAAATTCAAATTAACTATCTTAAAGGGGGCCATTTGACGTGTGTACAAGCTAAAGGTTACAAGTAAATTGAACACGTCTTACAACAACATAAGATCTTTATAAAAAAAAAATTAAGAACAATCACTCTTTCCTGGAACAGATCAAAACCAAAAAAAAAAGAAATCATTCAATAAGTTCAGGTTCATACTCAAAACAAAATGGTGAAAACAAAAAGACAGAAAATTTTACACATTCAGCCACTGCCCTTGGCAATCACGACACATGGCATCCATTTTAATGACATTGTATCACGTTAATCTATTAAATTTCTTCAAAATAATAAAAAACATAATTTAAACATACACGGAACAAAAATAATGCAATGGAATTTTACGAAAATAAAAAAAAATCTTCCTGGAACATCAATGTGCATTTACTACTATCACAAAAAAAAAAAAAATAACTAAAGAACCATAGAAATAAATTTGGAAATCCAGGCACAAACAAACAAAAATTTCATCATCTGTGAAAATAAAAAAAACTTTACAAGCATTAGTGTAATTTATGAAAGATAAAATAGGATGGAATCGGTGTTGCGACAAATTTAACACAAATAAAAAACAACAAATCAAAATAATAAAATAACGTACAAAGCAACATAACCACATCAAAACAGAATTACACATAAGAATATGATCCACAGGTAATAACATTTGTTCTGAAAATAATTTGGACAAGTTATATCAAACAACATAAATTCGTGACACATTTCAATCTGATCGAGATAACAAGAAATAAAATAAAAAAAATAAACAACTGGTATGATTCTGAATCCTAGGCAAAGACGTGGGTTGGCATTTACAGACTCTGTCCACTGACCCCTTTCATTTACTTTGCAATAGCATTTACTTATGACATAGGCTCGGGAGCTCGGTCTTGTGCTCTCGGCCGGGCGCCCACTTGCGCACCGATATTTCCCCACTGGCTCGTCTCCCAGGTACCCTCGGCCAACCTCGGGTACGGGATACTGGTTGGTTGGTGTGGTAAACCAAACGTCTTGACGTATACTGCGTGCGACGGTGTTTGTCGCTTTGTCCTTCTAGTACATTTAAGTGGAATACGCCAGTATTTCGATTAATTTCTTTCACATGATATGATCCCAACAGGCAGGTTATATCCACCATCCTATCCATGGGTGGGAGCGTATATACGCATCCATGAACACAATAATACTTGTATTACCCTGGCGCCGCAGGGAGTGGTCTCACCACATTTAATGCTCACGATAGAATTTAACAAGCACCACTTCGAGTGCCCTAATAAGGGACTTTTCTATGCCAGTATGCCTGGCGTAAGGATTTACATAAATAAAATGGATGGCTCTTTCAATAAAAAAAATACTTAACAGGTTGCTTTTCCATCGTATTAAACACACGATAGTTACTTACAAATCTAGTTATGTCTCAAAGCATGCCAACCTAAAAGAAATGTTCACGGGCTCTTCTAAAAGATCTTTCTATGCCTACATGTCCAGCTTAAGTGCTAACATGATCTATGTGTATATCTGTCTCTACTAAGGCTCGAGGAAGAACGACTTGGGCTCGGATATTAGCGGCCCTTTTCCTATTTACTTAACATGACGTCTTTCACAATGAAAACACGTTTTTTGATAAATGCACAAAAATTCGGGAACGTCGTTACTCTCACCATCCACACAAGCCTTAATCTGACTAATCCAAGCTTCAGACACCTGACTTTCAACCAATTCTCGCACACTCCAACCACAAAAATCAACCACACTTTCATTCTCCGGGCATTTATTCTGGAATCCCCCGGACGGAGTTCCACCTGCATTTAACCAGCTACCGCCTCGGGCACTCCCATTCATCTGAGAGTGCTTGCGAATTTCCCGCTTTCTGCGCGTCGCGCTTACGTTTGATTGACTGTCATTGTTCGGTACCGTCGCGACGTTGCTGGCACTATGCCTGCAGTGCCTGTGCCACCAACGTCACGAGGTTTCTTTTGTCGTTCCTCCCTGCGCCCTGTAGCACGAGTTGTTACTCTTATGATGTTCCTGGAGAGAGCATCCGCCATCCTATTACCTTACCCTGGGACATATTCAATTTTTACGATGTCAAACTCTAAAATTCGCTCGATCCATCGAGCTTGGCGATTTGTAATCTCGCTCTTCTTCAACAGACATGTTAATGGTTGATGATCTGTGAAAATCTTTATTTTGTGTCCCAGCAAAAAATAACGGTGTCTCTCCAGCAACCATAAGACCGCTAAGCCTCCTCGATCGAAGTACTATAATTATTCTCTGCCCTTTTTAATGCTCGTGATGCAAAACAAACTGGTCTTTCATTACCTTCATCGTCAATCTGGGAGATTACTCATCCTATCGCAATATCACTTCCTTGCGACTGTGGTCACAAAAAAAGGACGATCGAACCTCGGATAAGCCAAGAGTTCGTCGCTCATTAGGGCATCTTTTAATTTCTGAAAAGCTTCTTCCTCTTTCTCACCCCATTGGAAATCAGGTTGCTTCCCTAATGCATCTAACGGTCTCGCTATCCGTCCAAAGTTCCTAATGAACTTCCGATAGTAACCCGCGAGTCCGTAGAAGCTGGCTACATCTTTCGCATGTTTTGGTCGTGGAAATTCTTTAATTGCTACAACTTTATTGGCACAAGGCTTAAGACCTTCAGAAGTTACTAGGTGCCCCCAAAAATTCTACGTTCGGCCCGGAAAAACTTTCATTTTTCTAAATTTATTTTCATCCCATGACGTCTTAATGCTTCCAAAACTTGTATCAGGTTACCCTTACGCTCCTCTACAGTAGCACCAACTACAATGAATCATCTAAATATGCAAAAACTCCAATGCTAATTATAGAGGCTAAAACGCGTATCATTACTCGTGAAAAATGAGCTGTAACATTTTTAAATTCAAAGGGAAAGAAATTATATTCATATAGCCGATTATTTGCTATAAAGGCCGTTTTCTCTTTACTTTCATCATCAAGGCAAGCCTGACTTGAGATCCAATGTGGCGAAAAACTTACTCTCCTTTTCTTTAAATAAAAGCACTTCGATCGAGGGCAATGGATAGGCATTTTCCTTGGTAATGGCATTAGCTTCTGTATTATTACTTAACTAAAATTATCGTTATTTTATTTTATTTTATTTATTTTTTATTTGTTTACTCATTTATTCATTTATTTTTCCATTTTTTTAATTAATTCTCTCTCTTTACCTAACCCGGGGCATTGACCAGTGATCTTAAATGGACTCGTATCATTAGTACTTGAAAAGAATAACAATCTGGTTTAACTTACGAGAATCTCAGAGGTCAACACCCAGGTAACTACTACTAATAACAATAAATTTAACATTAAACACTATTGGTGGTGTTCTCAGACAACCACTGGCTATTGAGGAGAGGCTCTAGGGGGGGCGGGTTTGGTCTCCTACCCTCAAGGTGGAGGACTTGAAAACCAACAATAAAAATGAACAAAATAAAAATAAAAAAAACATCAACAATTTCCAACAACATTAATGGCAAGCAATATCAGTGAATTGGTTACTACTCATTGACTCTAATAAGAACAATTCGTAATTAAATTACTCAAACTGCAATCACAGATAAATCACAAAAGGGTTCAGTTACCACAAATCTGATTAAGAAAAGAAATTGACAAATCACTAGTTGATTTTTTTTTACGTTATTCCTGATAAAAAACAAAACTTGCTCACGACAAATTACTTGAATAACCTTAAAAATTCAAATCAAAAGGACATATTCTAATAAACACATAAAACAGACAATAAACTAATCACAAAGCCTTTTGATAATCTATATATTTACAAAAAAAAAAAACTTTAAACTACAGTGAATAAAACAAAACCAAAGAAACTTGTTTCATTGCGGGTTGCCCACATTTTCATACCCATACTGTTTCAAATTCTTCACAAAGACCCCCACTGACAATTATTCACGCTGGTCAGTAATTACTCTCCTCGTGTCCCTTGTGACAAGGAAGGATCCCAGCTGACCCTCCTTCCTCTCTCCACGTCGCCGTCCCCTTCCTCTTGAGGGGAGGGGAGGAGTGTCTTGCTACACTCCCTTGCTGTCGTCAGCCGCCATCCGACGGCTGTCAGCTTTTCTTATTCTACGATCATTCTAACTTCCAACAGCTGGGTCTATGCCAGACGAAGCTTACAGCTCACACTCCCCCATTCATCCTGAAGGTGAATACCGTCTCCTCAACGGCTAGAGGGGCTAGGGGAAGGAGGAAAGTGCCCATCTCCTTCCGACCCATTCCCGCTCTTGAGGGGGGTGTACTGTCCTGTAGGGGGAGTCCCCTACTCCGACAGTCTCACTCTGCTACTCTTCGGGGGGGAGAACTGGTATCCCTCCCGCTGCCCAACAGGGTTTCCCCTGTTCTCTTGGGCGCACACAGCTGACTCCAGGCACTCTTCTTTCCCTTTGGCGGGAAAGACTTTTGGCGGGCGCGCATTGCCGGCCACCATCTTTGGTCCGTTTTCTTTAGCATCGCCGATGTTCTGCGAAGGCACTGCTGATCACTGTGCTGACGATCACCTCCTTCCACTTGCTATCATAACCAGCGTCTGGCTGGTCTTTATTTGGGGAGTGCAAATCTTCACTCCAATTATACGACACTCGTCCTTTCTGTCTTTCCCTCGCTTATACACTGCATACAGTTTTTCTAGTCTGTTGGCCGTTTTATGCACAGCTCGTGTGTGCGTGTATTTGCCCGTTTCACGATTTCTCACGCTCGGTATTGCAATATCGCACGCCGACTTTCTTCGCTATCTACCGCTCGTTACTTAGACATTTAGTTACGTGAAGGCAAGCTCGAATTTGCTTAACGTATCACTTCAACGTCGGCCCTTTTGTGTTGTTGTTTCATGTGACCGCTCCGTCGTGTATTTTCCGATCATAAAGACACTGAACAATTTGTCACCGAATCCGCGCCTCGAAAGACCCACAGATCGCTATATTTACTGTTAATTAGCGCTTCGCAGCGGACCCCACACACCTGACACCAAAATTATGACCCCGACCTGGGTCGCGTGGGATTCTTAAGTTACTGTGGGTCATGCAGAAATCAAACGCTCAGTGATTAATTTAACACCGGTCTTATATTCTAATGAATTTAACACAAGGGCCCGAGTGAAATGAACTTAATATCTATAGTACCGGCGGAATTGAGACCGAGCGAGGAACCGGCAGAGGGCGACGAGGGGAAAGTGCGTCTTTCCCTTCTCTTGACCGACGGCTAACTAACTGACCCTCAAGGAGATGGCTTGGTTTCCTCTCTCCTCAATACCCCCCAGAAAACCACCGATATATTGCTTCTAGGCCAGGATTGGGTCTGGCACCTGTCCTTAGGTCTATTGGCCAATGAGTGCCCCTATAAGGGACGCCCATGCCCAACGGACTTTTTGGGGGATGTTGGGGGTAGGTGACGCTTTCTTCATCTGAGAGAGAATGACCGTTAACGACCTCATGGCGTCTTCTGAGATGTTCAGATTATTCTTGGGAAAGTTGTTTATAAGCCCTCTAGAATGGCTTATAATATATATATATATATATATATATATATATATATATATCTATATATATATATGTATATAATTAAATAAATACTGTAAATTAAAACAAATAATCATTAATTGTAAATAAAACAAATAATTGCAAATCAAATAATTAACTGTAAGATGAATGACTGCAAATTAAATAAATAATTGTAAATTAAATATTGAAAATAAATATAAAATTGTAAATAAAATATTATAAATCAAATAATTAATTGTAAATAAAATGAATATCTGTAAATTAAATAATTGTAAAAAATCAATATTATCAATTAGACAAATATTGTAAATTAAACATATAATTGTAATTGCAATAATTGTAAATTAACTAGATAATTGTAAATTAAAAAATATTATAAACCAAATAAATAATTGTAAAAAATATTATTAATAATTGTAAAATAAATAACTCATTGCAATTTAAATAAGTATTAAAAACGAATATACAATTGTAAGTTAAATAAGATAATTTGGTATCAATGAACCCACCAGGTTAATTTGGTAGCAAGTGGTCAAGCGGTTTGTCTAGACCCGTTCGTCCATTCTCGAGAAATTTGCAAGTTTTATGTTGTTATTATCAATAATACTAAACTATGTATGCATATGTCAATTTGAAACACAATATTCTGAACATATAAAAAAATTATATATGTATTAAATTATGTATACGTATGAAAATCTTATATTAAACAGTATTATTACATATTAATATCGGATATATGATATATATATATATATATATATATATATATATATATATATAATATATATGTGTGTGTGTGTGTGTGTGTGTGTGTGTGTGTGTGTGTGTGTGTGTAACTTCTTGCGTACATTATTGTATACAGATTATACGATACGTATGTGTAATTTACATGCATATTGTATGGTGCAAGTTATATATATATATATATATATATATATATATATATATATATATATATATATATATATATATATATATATAAGTAATAAGTATCAGCAGCTTCTAAATAGGTATCAAATATGCAAATGAACCAGTGTCCCACAATTCGCCTCTGATTAGTTTGTTATTCACTTTTTATATCTTATCAGCTGCCAAAAGTTCACGTTTGAGATAACATGACCTCTTTTGGAGTCACGTGTCGACTACAGAGGTATACTACTAAACACCACGCGCGGTACACTGTAGGCATCACGTCAGAATATCTCAAGCGTCCTTTCCTTAGGTCTCCTTACTGCAACCCCTTTCATTCATTCCTTCTCAGCGCCTCTCTGTGACCCAGTTCCCCGAGCGAGGAAAACAGGGAAGGAACTCGCTATCGGCCCCGCGGGACCTCAGCCATTGCCTAACTTTGTGTCCGAGACGCGACAAGGTTGCTGCTGGCAGGTTGTTGGGCCAACAAGGATACTGAGGGCGTTTGATAGATCGGGGGAAATGCTGCTGGTATAAGATAGACCTCTCTTGGAAGAGAGTGAGTGAGTGGTTTTGCAAACAGGTTTGCAATGGCGCGTCTTATTCATATTTATATATATCTATTTTTTTTTAAACTGCGTTTTTATTGTTGCAGGCGCATTGGATGAGGGGAAGGTCACAGGGTATTCTATTAGGTCTCTAGAGGGCCGTTTGGGTTTTTGTTTGTTGATATTGCAGTATCGAGATTTTAATATAAACATTTCGTATCTGATTTGGAATGACTGACATTTTAGCATCGACGTCAGTATATTGTTTTAATTTTATATATATAATATATATATATATATATATATATATATATATATATATACGTATATATATATATAGAGGTAGATTCTTCAATTTTCGTGTATCTATGAAAGGAATGTTTGTTCTATCTGCCTGTGAAGGACAGAATCGATTCCATGAGGGGGTGGTGGGGATCACACACACACACACACATATATATATACACTATTTATAGTATATATACATATATATATATATATATATATATATATATTATATTAATGCAGTATCGTAACAGAATTTAAGAGAGAGAGAGAGAGAGAGACACCTTGACTCGATGAAGAGTGAAGAAAGAGGATGGAGTGCACGAGAGAGGAGGCGAGAGAGGAGGACGAAGATGAGAGAGACGAGAGAGAGGGAGGTTAGGAGAGAAGAGAGAGAGAGATAAAAGAACCACTGAAATTATATATCCTTATTCCGCGAAGGTCCTACGTGTGGCCGAGTGTCTAAACCCTAATTTTCAAATTGGCCCTGTCAAGATAGGTGAAGGCCCCTCAAAGCCAACCAGGAAACGCAGCGCCGAGAGAGAGAGAGAGAGAGAGAGAGAGAGAGAGAGATAATATCTCCCTCTTGTAGCAGCAGTAGCCATCTTGCAATTTACAATCCTACCGGCCTCTACCGATGGAGGCATTGCAAATCAATTTGCAGATATCGACCACTTTCACGGGCGTGACCTTGAATCTCTTCCCTCTCTCCCTCCCTCCCTCCTGACGGAGGAGGAAGAGAAGGAGGAGGCCAGGTGAGGTTCCTCAGGTCAGGTCCTATGGTGCCTCTTTCGTTTCGTTGAGAAATGTTCTTGGCATCTGCGTGGCTCCGCTGGTCGGCAGGTAATGCACGCAGTAGTCTAGGCAGTAGTGGTTTGTAAAGGTCACATTGAGATGCCAGCTCTCTCTCTCTCTCTCTCTCTCTCTCTCTCTCTCTCTCTCTCATCCCAAAAGTCAGGACATGCCACCTGCACCTTATGGCGTAGACGGGACATTTGGATGCAAAATAAAGATAAAAAAATGCAATAAAAGATAAAATAAATAAATGGCGCAGATAGCGAGAGAAAAAATTTCAGTAGAGGACTTCTCTAGTATTACCCGATATTCATTTAGATAAAGTCTGGACGACCACTGTAGCTACTTCTTCAATAGGCCCGCCGTTTAAGGGGACCAGTAACAATGAGTAACGTCACCTCAAAGTAACGGAACGCCTCTCGATAAAAGTAGCATTACCCAGACACTGTTCTACACTGGATTCCGCGAGGCTGGGAATAAGTAATGGTCTGCAACTTCTATCTCTCTCTCTTTCTCTCTCTCTCTCTTGACAGATTCGGACAGACCATGATATGCTGCTTAGTTCTACAACCTCTCTCTCTCTCTCTCTCTCTCTCTCTCTCTCTCTCTCTCTCTCTCCTTCCAAGTACACATGTACCCGCAGATGATGACGAGGACAAATCCTGGATCGCTGGTTGGCTCCACTTGCTCGAATCTCATCTCATCTCTCTCTCTCTCTCTCTCTCTCTCTCTCTCTCTCTCTCTCTCTCTCTCCTTGTAAATCGTCTTGTTTATCAAGCCTTCAAGAACCGGTTCGCTTTGGTTTGGTGTCTTCTGAGGTAAGGGTGGGGCGGGGTTAGGGGGTTGCTTTCAAGATGAGACCAATTTGGAAGGAGTGTTGGAGCCTGTGACATCTGAAGACGTCACTTTCTTACGAGTGTTGGAGAACGGACGTTTGTTGGAGATAGGTGGTGGTGTTGGTGGCTGAAGACGAAGAAGGAGAAGGAGAAGAAGAAGAGAAGAGAAGAAAAGAGAGAGAGAGAGAGAGAGAGAGAGAGAGAGAGAGAGAGAGAGAGAGAGAGAGAGAGAGAGAGAGAGAGAGAGAGAGAGAGAAGGCTTGAAGATTACAGAGAAAAATGGAGTCAGTCCATATACCCGCACAGTACTTACATACATGCATGCATTCATGAATACATATACATACATACATACATACATACACACATACATACATACATACATACACACTTGTGATATAAATGGGCCAGTAAAACCGAAACGCTAATCATGAAAAAAAGTTTAAATAACATTTCATTGAAATTACTTTTTAATCAAAACCATTTCACTTAACAGTTAGTAAAATGATTGAATCTAAGTTTATCATTATTATTAGTGTTTTAAATTTTAAAGTCATTTTATAATTGCGTCTTCCGTATGATATATCAAATAGCATTTGTTTTACATTATCGTTAGGAGCTAGGTGGCGCGCGCTACGCTGCGCTGGAACCAGGCGTTGCCCATCATGTCTCTCCTACCTATCTCTGCCTCCATCTGGGGGGACAAACAGGTTTGCAGGAGGAGGGTGGGTGTGTCATGTCTCCCCTACACCCCCGATTCCCTACCTAACCCGCCCCCACCCAGGATGGACAAACAGGTTTGCAGGAGGAGGGTGGGTGTGTCATGTCTCCCCTACACCCCTGATTCCCTACCTTCCCCAACCCCATCCCGGGACAGACAAACAAGAAAGACCAACAAAACTATGCAGTGGCATCCTGGTGGTGATGAGTAATAGCATTTAATCCATTTTTTCTGCAAAAAGTCCACTGGTATGGTGGTTAGTGTCGTGGCATGTCACTCAAATGTCGCGAGGGATTCGCGTCTCCCCGAGGGCAATGGGAAATCACTGGCTCTGTACCACGATCAGTGTTGGGGGGTCTTTAGCAGTGGGAGGTAGAAACCAACATTCTTTAGAAGCTTCAGTTTTAAGTCAGTGGCCCCTTTGGTGGGCTTGTTCCAGGTGAATAGGTTTCATCTGAATAATAATAATAATAATAATAATAATAATAATAATAATAATAATATCTAGGGTAAGAAACTCCAAGTTTAGCCTTGACAGAGCCTAGGACAGTGGTGCCCAGGGTGGGGGTCATGTGACCCCACGGGGTCCTTGGCATATTTCAGGGGTGACCACTGAAAAACTCTGGGTAGCCACAACTGTAATTAATCTAATCTTTATTATTTTAAAGTTTTAATCCTGTCATGGCAGGTAGATATAAGGGATTTGTTGCGTACTTAATTAAAAGAGTCTGTGTCTGAAGTTTACTGCATACAGTGTGGTCAACTGTCAACAGGTTTTTGTAAAGAATGTGGGAGGACTTCTCAAGGATGCATATGGTACTGCAGTCGAGGCTGTCAACCACATCAGGTCAAATTCAGGTCAAGGTCGTTTTTCCAGACACACCCTGTGCTTATATAGAAGAATTTGAGTACCTATTCTTGCCGAAGGTAATTGCCCGCGTCGCTTCGTTGAACTTTGGGACAGTCTTGTAACATTTCTGAAGAGTAAGCATTGTAGCTTGGAGAAGATATCATAGCTGGCAAATAGGGCTAACTCTACGTTTTGGATGTTTCAGATGCAAGGTAAAGATAGACAGACATCTTTTAACTTGCAAAGAAACTGTATGTGAGTGTTTTCACTGGACAGTCTACTAGTCTGATTAGGACAAACACTGAACGCAAGGAGTTAATATCGTTTCTGTATCCACGCCACAATAAAGGAAGAACCACAACACGATAATATTTCAGTGAACATTCGTCACTTGAAGATATTGCCAAATGATATGGAAATTCAGCTTCAAGATCTCCTTAACATGAACACACCACATTTGGTGGCAGAACCCTTTTGGGACAAATGCAGCTGAAATTGACATCTGACTGCAAGAAAACCTTCACTGAGTTGCATTGTAACAAACTGCTCTAGCTAAATTTATTAATCATTGGCCATATAATTCATGAGAAAGTAGCAAAACTGCAGTGAAATTCCATTTCATAATCACGAACACCAGTATTGAAAAACTGGCCAAAATGCGTCAGCCACATAAAATTTATAAGCTGTTGTTGCAAATTTTTTTTTCCTAATGTCAATATTAGTATGCCATGTTATTACATAAAAAGAAAATTTATCCTCATAAATAAATGGCTAATCTTAAGGAACCAACAGAATATTTCTATATTTCTGTCCTTGTAAAACAGAACAATAGAGGGTAAATGTAGACTTCATAAACAGTGGTTCTAACATAACTGAAGTCATTTTTCCATCAATGATGTTTAGGGCTGTGGGCAACAGAAAAAAAAATGGTTTCCTAAGGGGTAAGGGGTCAATGACCTAGAATAGTTTGGGAGCCAGTGACTGGCCAAGGGGAAGCTTCCCTCACCATTAGCACCAACGTGTGTTCGGCAGATGAACAGGAAAAGGAATGTAAACGTAGGGCAAAGTGATAAGGCCTACGAGGTCCTTCACCGCTGAATGGAAAACTGAGAGTGGAAAGGTTTTAAAAGTACTACCAGGAGGAAAACATTGCACTTGCACTAGGAAACAAATGTTAGGAGAGGGTGGCTAGCAAGATGGGAAAGAGAGAATGTGAAAGGAAGTATAGTAAAAGGTATTGAAAGGCTTGCAGGTAGGGACCGAAAGGATGCCTCAAAGATCTCTAAAGTAATGCCTATGGTTCTGTGCATTAGGTGTACCGATGGCGCTACAATTCTACGAGAAAAACAAAGATCTTGGTTTGGGCTTTACAACCAAGTTCTCTCGCACACTACCATGTTTTTGACAGTGTGGGCGACCTAAAATTACAATAAAAAGAAAGATCATGGTTAACAAACTGATACCCTCATGTGGTATAGAATCGTTGAGGAAAAGGTGCTCGCAAAAAGTGACACGGAAATAGAATATTCCGCTGGAAACTCACAAGGTAGAATGGTCTGGACCTCCACTATACCCCGGGAGATCCATTGCCTTTCATTTTTATCTTTGACGATTGGAATAAGTTCCTATGTTGTTGTTTTTGGGTTAGAAGTAATACACGAGAAGAATATCCCCTCCGATCATTTTTCGCGTGAGATTTCAAGGTTTTCTGAACATAATGCAATCGGAAAACTTTAGCGTTCACTGTATATATTATTATATTATATATATATATATATATATATATATATATATTATATATGTATATATATATATATATTATATATATATATATATATATATATATATATATATATCTATATACTCACCCTATATTCTAATGGTTATGACACTTGTCTCACTCCTAAACGAACCCCAAATTGATGCCTGGTTGAAGGGTACTACATTTACTGAGAGGACTGGAAGGGTGACACTTTCTGAGGGGCACAGAATTTGGGTGAAGTATTTAAGAATATATTCTTACACACACAGATGTGTATGTATATATTTAGAGAGAATGACCTCTATTTAATCCTTGAATCAGTATACAATATGCAGTACAGAACCAACTAAAAGAGAGAGGCATTTAGAAATGAAAAAAAAAAATAGGTCACCCACAGTATTATTTGGGCCGAGGGTCAATTTCCTGATGTGACGCAGTCTGGTTCTAGCATCCTTGCGATGACCTCGCAACGCGGAGCCGTCCCAAGGATCGCGGAGGAGAAGAGGAGGAGGCCCCTTGGGGAAGTTGAAAAAGAGAGAGAGAGGGGGAGGGGGGGACAAGGATTACATATAAATGAGGGGCTTTGAAAGAGGAAATAAACCCGTGTATGGTGGTCGAAGGACGAGGGTCGAGAGAGCGGAAGGGGACACTTATATACATTTACTCTCGACGCCGGAAAAGTAGGAGGCTCGTTTAAGGCTATGAGAAAACGTGAAGCCAACAACCCCTACACTTCCCCTCTCTCCTCCCTTTCCCCTCTCTCCCCTTCCCCTTTTTATATGCGACTAAAACAAGGTCTGTTTCGTCTCTCTATCTTATTATTATCCTCTTCCCTCTTTTGAATTTTTGCAGCTGAAACAAAAACAATGAAGGTTTTAATGATACATCTTGTTTTAATTCGTTTTCATATCTTCATCATTTCCTCAAGTGCGTTGTAACTCGTTAGTGTTTTTAATATATATAATAAGGCAGGACGTCTCTTCAATGACAGACTCTGCGTCAAAAGTCTTCTATTATACGTCATTCATCATGACTCTGCTTTAATCTCTCTCAGTCTTAGCTAAATAAAAGGCTTGGTGCGTTGTAAATATATAATTATCTACGTCGTATCCTCCAACAGAAATCCCCCGAGAAAGATATTGAAACACTTTTTACTTTTTTTTAAGGAGGGGGCGTTAGACGGGGTGATAAGAGGAGCCTGAATGGCTTGTGGAGGGTGGGGCCGGGGGGGCGGGGGGGGGGGGGGTTGTTGTGGTAGGGGGTTATGAAAGTCTAGTCTCGATACCCACATCCAAGGGGAATGGAATTCTTACCCAACTATCATTCAAACACTTCGAGGAATAATGATGAAGGTCAGAAATGTTTTGTAAACAAGAATTTCTTCATTCAATTCTTTCTGGATTTCAAGGCTTGAGGCTGGAATAGCATTTAGAATGTGTGTGTGTGTGTGTGTTTATGTATAGGCGAATACTACAAGAAAATGTTAACTAGAAAGTCAGTACCAAGCGCTTTCGCCTTTATTCAGGCATTCTGTACACTACCGACAAATACCTCAATAAAGGAGAAAGCGCTTGGTACTGTCTTTCTGCTTATCATTTTCCTTTCCTGTGGTATAATGGTTTATACAAAGAAGTCACGTGCATGTACTGTGTTTTTCTAAGAATAAATATATATATATATATATATATATATATATATACGTATATATATATATATATATATATATATATATATATATATACGTATATATATATATATATGTATATATACAGCCTATATTTCACTGGTCCTTGAGTAGAAATCTGTTCAAACAAGTAGCCAGCATTAGATGGTATACTACCTACGAACAAGTCCACTCAGTATTTATTTTTTACGTTATCATTCTAAGAAATAAATCATAAATACCCTCTCCTAAAATTCCTGTTTCTTTAACTCGACGCGAAACACGTTTTCCGGACCTTTTTAGGCTCCTCCATAGACCTTTCCTACCCCTCCCCCAAGAAGAAGAAGAAGAAGAATAACTACAACAAAGTAGTTTGTAGTCTTACTCCCTGAGTAAGCAAAACTTTACTGTTGAAAAAACGACAAGGAAAAGTGCACAGAAGCATTCTCTTCCATCGTGACAACGCACCACCACATTCTTCGAGGATTTCGTTGGAAAATATGACCTCATCCACCTCAAAGTCCTGATCTCGCCCCTTCTGACTTCTTTTTGTTCCCAAAACTTCAAGAAAACCTGAAAAAATACGATCTTTATCTATTGATGAGGCAGTACCTGCTTTTTGTGTACATGGTGCATTGACTTAGATGGAGGACATTATGGCTAAATATGTAAACAAAGGCAGAAATCCCACGAAGGAAAGTGAGACAGTGGAGTAACAGATGCGAGCGAGGCCTTTAGACTTCTCGTCCTTCACTAGGCTTAGTAAAGGACGAGAATCGAAAGGCCTTGCAGCGGTACTCCATTGTTTCACTTCCCTTCGTTGGATTTTGTCTTTATCTATATATTCATCACGTTCCCAATTTTCGTGGTTTCAGTTATACACACAAATATAAATACGTTTGTTTGAGTGTAACCTTTTAACATTCAAACTGACTGCGACTGTCAAATGGAGTTTATCCTTTTTGCTGTCAAAGACGAGGACTCCTCAAAGCAAGAACAGAGACACAAGAAAACAAGAAAACATCAGAGTCTGTGTCCTTCTAATTAAAGCGGGGATACAAGTGTTTCTTTACTCTTTTTTTAACCGTGATCCCGAGGCAATATAAAAGAAACTATAGCCATAAAGTGAAGGTTGGTTCAACAGTTTAGTACTCTCTCTTTCTCGGCAGTGTCGAAAGATTCTTCTTAAGAGTAGGAAGGAGGAGAGTTGAATATTCTCTGCTCCACTTCTCTCTCTCTCTCTCTCTCTTTAGCACTTATATCTTCTTTCACATATACAAATTTGTACTAAGTATTTATTTTTTCAAAAAGAAATGTTAATTTCAGGAAACTTTTTTTTTATCAAAATAAATATAATTCATATGACTGTTTCTTACTCAACTACTGCTGCTTACAGTAATAATAATAATAATAATAATAATAATAATAATAATAATAATAATAATAATAATAATAATAATAATAATAATAATAATAGATTTTTGAGTGATGTGTTTACCAGATCTGATATGAAATCAGTAACCTCTGAGGGTACCTATGTCCTGGAAGGCTATTTTGCAGAGTTTCTGAAAGACTGGTACCTTTATCCTGAATGACTTGCTCAAGTCTTTGAGTGATAATATCTTTGCTTGGTCTTAAATTTAGCCTTTGCATTGAGAGGTACCTTTACCCTGAATGACTTGCTCAAGTCTTTGAGTGATAATATCTTTGCTTGGTCTTAAATTTAGCCTTTGCATTGAGAGGTACCTTTATCCTGAATGACTTGCTCAAGTCTTTGAGTGATAATACCTTTGCTTGGTCTCAAATTTAGCCTTTGCACTGAGAGGTACCATTATTCTCAATGACTTGCTCAAGTCTTTGAGTGATAATATCTTTGCTTGGCCTTATATGAAATCATTAACCACTGTTGGCACTTTTGTATTGACAGACTATTGTGGAGGTTTCGGAACTAGTAACACTGGATGGTAAAAGAATATTGTGGTCTTTGAAAGACTGGAGTCTAACTTTTGGTTTTGCATATCTTGTTGAGGGCCTGGGGGCTAACCAACAATTTCTGTAACCCCCTATAAAAAGTGAACGAATTTTTGTTTTGAGTGCAGTTTGGAAACTTCTTCAAATATTCGACCAGGAGCTTAGTTATAGCTGGAAACTGTTACAAATTAAGAAAAAAGTGTATGGTCAGCAAAACCAACCATTCATCTTCAAATCTGGGAAAGTATTCTTTGAAATTCTTCGCAAAAGATGTTGTGACGAAATCTGTCAATGATGCGAAGATTATCATCAGAGCTGACACATCTAGAATCTCAGAAAATCAACTCTTACCAATACTCAAGTAAGAGATGAAAAAAAAAAAAAAGTAATTTCCATGAACGACATCACATGAGACCCCCAGCAACACCTGATGCGTTTATAACGAGTCCACTAAATTGATCTCTTTGGCGAAGGTTAAAAAGTAATCCTGGAAGACTTGGCCGTTACGTAACAGAGCAGATCTGCTCTAGTAGCGTTGCCAGTTCAGAATCCAACCGCTATCTTTGGACAGATGGAACTAAGGTCAGTGATGACTCCCTACTGATGTCACTAGGGCTTTGGTTACGTCGACGTCGTGACATGACGACGTTATGCAAGGGCTGGGCATCGTGTTATAGGAACGACGTAGTGTGAGCAAAAACATCGCCTCGTGCACTTGAAGATGTGCTTGTACCCTGGCCGAAGGGTGCACTAGTCCCAGCGAGATGATGACCAGATATCCTACTGAAATGGCAGAAGAAGACAAAGACGAAGAGGCCCTTCCCTTTCATGTCAACAAACCGATCTGGGATCGGGTCAGGTCAGGAGTCCTCGACGTCCTCCAAGTTTTTAATAACAAAACTCTGTCCTCCAAGATTTCAATAAATCAAAACTTCAGTCTCAGACTTCCAAGATTTCAATAAATCAAAACTTCAGTCTCAGACTTCCAAGATTTCAATAAATCAAAACTTCAGTCTCAGACTTCCAAGATCTTTATAATTTTCTCTATGATAAATATCGATCCTAAAAAAAAAGAAGAAAAAAACTACTTCATCGCAGTCGAGTTTTCTGTACAGCCGCTGCTACGGCGTATAATCAGGGTCACCCGAAATAGATCTGTCTTTCGGTGGTCTTCGTGTAATGCTGTATGAGACGCTGCCCATGAAACTTTAACCACGACGTGGTGGTGGCCTGTCTCATATCGCTGCCAGAAGCACGATTATGGGTAACTTTAACCGTAAATAAAATAGAAAGTAATGAGGCTAGAGGGCTGCAATTTGGTATGTTTGATGATTGGAGGGTGGATGATCAACATGCCAATTTGCAGCCCTCTAGCCTCAGCAGTTTTTAAGATCTGAGGCAAACAGACAAAAAATACGGACGGACGGACAGACAGATAGCCATCTCAAATGTTTTCTTTTACAGAAAACTTAAAATGGTAAAAGCAAGTATTTTTGAAATGAAAACCTGTAACACATACCTGATATGGACCTCTGGACTGTGCCCAATCAGCAAAGAAGTTGGAAATATAAGAAACGGTATCGAACGTTCACAAAAATATTTATCTACAGGATCTTAGCGACCCCATTATGCTACAACTTTATTTTTGTATTATCATTAGAAACGAGGCGTGACCCGACCTCCAGCTTACTCGGGACGCATGCAAGATGTTCTCCTCACGCACAAGTTGTAAACGTTATATTCCTAACTTTTAGCGTAAATTAAAACGTGCTAAAATCTAGGGTCAAATAGAGCGTTGTTTCACCAACGAAAATTAAAATATATAAGCTATATTTTATTAGGAATAATTGTTCTGTCCTGTTTTACAATTATTCATTTTTTTTCATGTTCATTTTTTTTCAGACCTTTTTAGTCTCTTTCATAGACCTTTCCTAACTCCCTACCCCAACAACAAGTAGGCTTACACTCCGAGTAAGCGAAAATCACAGTCATTGAAATAACAGTCCTGAAAAACTTAATCAACAAGTCTACGAAATCCCCAGAATTCTACCTGACTATACTCTGTTTTTTTTCATCTGTCCACCCGCCTGTGGTGTTTTTGTATGGCAACTGCGTCCCGGCCTTTAGATAGTCATTCAGCTTACATTCAACGATTATTAATAATATCCTATTTCGAATATTAACGGTGTAATTCGCATACAGTAAATTATTAAAACACTTTTCAGTTGCAATGTACACCCAGATATCCTTTATTTACCTAAAAACTTACACATAAGCGTAACTATTCTAAAGCTCGGGACGCAGTGTTGCCATTACAAAAAAACACCACAGGCAGATGGACAGATGAAAAAAAACAGAGTATAGATTCAATAGGTGATTGTTTTCATATTGTCCCTGATACGCAACAATCAAGGCAATGTTGGCCTATTAAAAATGAACCAACGGGTCTATTAAATCATAAGAACTGATTAAAATAATAAACCATCTTAGTGATCGCTCAGAACTAAAAGTAACAGATGACGCACTAGTACTAGTACTACTCCTCACCTCAGTCCCGGACATTTCTCGGCTAACTTAAGTTTCTCACCAACCTTGAGAAATCTGGCAAACTCTCCCTGTTCATTTTTCTTTGTGAATTGATCGCCACTTCTTACTTCTATTTTGTATTTTTTTTCCTTCTGTGTATGTGTTTTTTGTTGTGGTTTACACCCTGTGTGTGTGTGTGTGTGTGTGTGTACGGTATATACGTCTATATGTTTGTTGTGTCAGGTTTGGTTTTTTGTGGAATTGTAAGAGGGAATTGTATTACAGCCTTTTCATAATAATAATAATAATAATAATAATAATAATAATAATAATAATAATAATAAATTATTATTATTATTATTATTATTATTATTATTACGACAGACGTCGCCTGTCTGTCGTAAGACACACACACATAGACGCAAGACCAAGACTACATTAGCCAGAAGCATCGTAAAGGCTAAATGTCCTCGCTCTCTCTCTATCTCTCGCTCGAGACTTCGCGTCCCTGTTTCTCAGTATTTGACATTGTTCGTTTCCCCCTTAGATCGTTAAATTAAGAAAATAAAAGACAACTAAAAAAGAAAAAACAAGTGAACACATTCTCTCTTGGCTGTATTCGACAAGAATCTCTCTCTCTCTCTCTTTGAGAGTGTGGGAGGAGCTGAGGTATTTTATGTTTTAATATATATATTATATAATATATAATATACATATACCCAGGAATTAGCTCTGTAGTACCTGGTGGGTGATCAACTACCAAGGATTGCAATAATGGAGAGGTGTACATGTGGTTGGCAGCCTTATACCCTTTCAAAATATCGGGTTTAAGTCAAAACCTAAGACTATATTACATAATTACCAATAAGCAGTTTCATACGCATATATCAATCGTTACTATGCCTCTAGATAAACGATTATTGCATAATATTTCTTATAATATTGCATGGGTAATTAAGATGTTGCAGCGCGGTCAATCCATACCCTCTAGTGGGTATCAGGTGCCCTATGGCGACTATGTGAAATGGTCTTTGCCTTTGAGAAGATTTAGGCCCTTTTAGTGCATTCTCTCTCTCTCTCTCTCTCTCTCTCTCTATGAATACAGGTGCATATTTGTATCTTAGTTCATTAAAGGAACAAGTCCTGTAGAAGAAACTAGACCTATAGAAGAAAATAGACTATCTGAAATGGTGTCCCTTGCCGTTAAGGAGATTTGGGACATTCTCTCTCTCTCTCTCTCTCTCTCTCTCTATCTTTCTCTCTCTCTCTCTCTCTCCTCTCTCTCTCCTCTCTCTCTCTATATCTATATATATATATATCATATATATATATATATATCTATATATATATATATATAGTAATACATGTACATATTCATATCTTAGTTCATAGGAACTAGTCATAGAAGAAACTAGGCCTGAAGAAGTAACAAGTCCTACAGAAGAAAATAAACCTATAGAAGAGAATAGCCACACAGGGTAGTATAGACTACTAATATGCTTAGCAAGTTCCGTGCGTATGAGAGAGAGAGAGAGAGAGAGAGAGAAGTAAAACCTATATACTTTGCTCCTTAGTGCCACTGACTTCGGTCTAACTCGGGTGGTAGTTTCAAAATTGGAGCGGCAGAAGCAGACTTTCGTAGCCTATTATGTTAAGATAGGCGACAAGGCGATACGGCTGCTGTCGCTCCCTCTCCGACACACTGAGAGATGAGAGAGAGAGAGAGAGAGAGAGAGAGGGAGAGAGAGAGAGAGAGAGAGAGAGAGAGAGAGAGGGAGAGAGGAATTAATTTGTTTGTTTTGGGACACCAGTAGTCTGGCAAGGAGGGCCATGCTTATGGTGGTGTTACTACGAAGGGAAACTGACGCGTATATACTATACGTCTTTTTTGTCTGAAGCGACGTCCCTAGGACGCACACGCCCCCAGCAGTTCCACAACCCCTTTCCTCCCGGGGTGGGGGGGGGGAAGGGGAGGGGGCGTCTTACGCAGAGTCCTGGCCATGAAGGTGATTGAGGGCGTCCTATGCCAACCGGGTCCTGATCGTATGGTGTAGGGAATTGGGGGCCAGTCGTAGTAGTAGAATATACTCTGCACTCTTCGACTGCGGCTGGTTGAGGAGGTGGAGGAGGAGGAGGAGGACGAGGATGAGGGGTGAGGGGTTGGAGGAGGGGGGAGGAGGAGGAGGAGGAGGAGGCGAGGCGAAGACATGACTCCCCTTATAGACGTGCAGGCAGTGTGGTTCGGAGCAGCCAAGTGACAAGTGCGCTCGATACGACGCTCCCTCGTGCAACATTTCATTTTTCTTTTTTTCCATCACAGTATATAGACAGTCTTTCAAACTTGTTGCACGAAGCGTTACTAAAATTCTAGTCTTTCGCTCTTCATTCTCAAAAGTCCACATATTTTATAATAAATCACACGCACAACGGTTTCTATTTTGAAATATAAAAATATATATTAATGCCGGCCTGTCTTTGTTTCTAACACAAATCGTCAAGGGATTTCATTTTGACTTTACACTGATACAAATTGTCAAGGGATTTCACATTTCATTTTTTGGGGGGATATCACGTCCAAATGGTCAAGCTAGCTTAGACGTATTGTTTGCAACGAGAAATAGCGGTCTTGGGTGCCTTTAACTCTACAAAAATTGGGAAAAAAAAAGTTGAGAGAATTCTCTGGTCTGTCCAACTGCTCTGCCTATAAGGTCCAGATCATGTCCCCTATAGAATACGGAGAGAAGGGGTCGGGGGAAGAATGTGCCGAGCTCCTCGAGAATGACGACGATTTCGGGGGTCTAAAGGTGTCTATCGTCCAGACGCCCAATCACAAATTGGCCGCCCAGGAGCTGGGTAGGGCGCGAGATGGGCGTGATAGAGGAGCCTGCTTCGCAGTGACCAAACAGGTAGGGTTTTCCAGCAGTTATTTGTGGCTAAGTCAAAAGTCATCTGTTATATATATTTCTATCAGTAAATTGCTTGTTCCCTGTTGGTATCTATATGAATATGTATGTCTATATATCATTATTTTGTCATGCATACCCCAATACCAAGCAAGGACGTTGTTATTTTATATTTATTATTAGATTATAGTTATTCCTCCTCATCTTGTTTCTGTCAGCTATGCACCGTCATGTTGGTTGGAAAATGACCACTAATACTCTGCTCATCACGGTTTTTTTTAATTAATTTTAATCAGTTCCACGTAGAGTTATTCACGTATATTCATCGTCCGTCCCTGGTTCATGGTTGACTCATACCTTCGCCTGATTATTCACGCACTCTTCTCATTTATTTAGCGTATCATGACTTAAGATTTACGTACAGTTATTCAACATATCTTTTCTATCTACGCTGGGAGGATTCATTGCTTGCCTGGCTGAGCTCAGAGTCATTGCTTGATTGGCTGAGCTTAGAGTAACTGCTTGCTTGGCTGAGCTCAGAGTCATTGCTTCCTTGGCTGAGCTTAGAGATACTGTTTGCTTGGCTGAGCTTAGAGATACTGCTTGCTTGGCTGAGCTCAGAGTCATTGCTCACTTGGCTGAGCTTAGAGTAACTGCTTGCTTGGCTGAGCTCAGTCATTGCTAACTTGGCCGAGCTCAGAGTCATTGCTTGCTTGGCTGAGCTCAGTCATTGCTAACTTGGCTGAGCTCAAGAGTAATAGCTTCCTTGGCTGAGCTTAGAGTACCTTATTGCTTGGCTGAGCTCAAAGTCATTGCTAACTTGGCTGAGCTCAGAGTAATTGCTTCCTTGGCTGAGCTTAGAGTCATTGCTTGCTTGGCTGAGCTCAAAGTCATTGCTTACTTGGCTGAGCTCGCACCGAACTCTGCAGAGACTGTAAATTGGACATTTTTCAATTATTTAAGTGCCCTAGAGGTTCTAGAAGGATATAGATTTTTTTAATAGATACAAGGAACTTTTTTTATAGTCTTGGGAGATTCGTCAAATCTCTGGAGGTAATAAACTGCTTTCAAAAGTGGGCGGCTTCCACAAATGATTGCTTGCTGATAAGAACTTATTATAGTGGTTGAGAATGATAATGAAGAAATGGATGTCTCCAACAAGTCTTTGAGACATCCTAAGCCTTGTAACTCTCTCTCCCCCCCTCTCTCTCTCTCTCGCAGCCCGCAAACTGTGAAACAATTCGATTTCTAATGAGATATGCGACACATTCTCGAGAACTCAAGGTTTCTCAGCTAACAGTTTTGAGCTCCTAAACTTAATCTCTCTCTCTCTCTCTCTCTCTCTCTCTCTCTCTCTCGCTCTTTCTCTCTCCCTCCTTCTCCCTCTGTGTGAACCGCCGTTCCCGGGAGATAAATAAAGCCGTGAGTATTTCGGATTCTGCCAAACTCTTTGCCTACTTCACCACCATTGGCCTCTTCTGAGACAGAGTTATAAATAAAGTAAACAATACTTTGGTCTCGGCTAAGGACATAGTCTTGAGGAAGTTCACGTTAAAGTATAATTCCCCTCGAACGCGTCGCCTCTCTAGGGTCTTCATTTTTTAATTAATTGCTGAACTGGAGCCAGTTTGGGATAGATCAGGAGGAGGATATATAAATCGATTGGACAGAATAATGGATTGCATTCCTTGAACGTTCTGTCATCGAGTTGTGGTTCCTGATGTAACTTTTCTGGTTTTTTTGTTTTCTTCCAATATCAAGTTATTTCATGATCAAGACATGTTTCACGTCTAGTTTTTATGGACAAAAGTCAAAATTAATTATATATATATATATTATATATCTATATATATATATATATATATATATATATATATATATTTTCCTAAGGACTTCACAGTTTCTCGTAAATAAACCAGTATCACTATGAAATAATTATCCCCATTCAGAACAGTTTTTCTTCTGAAATTTAGTTTTATAATTATTCAGTTTTCTTCTGAAATATAGTTTCATAATTGTTCAGTTTTCTTCTGAAATATAGTTTCATAATTGTTCAGTTTTCTTCTGAAATATAGTTTCATAATTGTTCAGTTTCAAATGAAGTTTTTCGTACTGAAGTTCTCTCAATGAAACATATTTCGAATGCCATAGTTTTTAATGCATAAACATTCTATGGAATCCACCACAGATCTTCCCAACTGGAATATATTTTACTTTACGTTTAGGTTATAGTACTGGAAGCAGTTTCAAATTTATTTCCAACTGAAAATGGTTTCACAACACAAACAGGATTAGTTGTTGTTGTTGTTGTTGTTATTGTTGTTCTTGTTGGTGGAAAGTGTTCAAAGATATTATGAAACAGATCAAGTAAGAAGATGAATTAGCTGCCCTAAAATTATTGTCCATGTGTACCTAGTCACTATCTCTTGGGGTGCGTCCAGACCATGCACTGATCTGTCACAAACACGCTCACCTGCGCGCGCACAGGGTCACCTATTATGTCAAGGTCCAATCCGTGCGCGCAATCTACGTAATTGTTTTTTTTTTAGATATATTTTTAAATTCTGTTATGACATTCCATCTCGTTTATCGTAAACAGGAAGCGGTCTTTGGTGATTGTGAGACGTTACTGAACAAATATCGATGTTTTTTTATTATCTTTATGGTAAACAAATAATAAACAAAATGTCGAAGCTGATTCTCTCGAATAAAACTGGCAATGGATCGATGAAGGTCGAATTTCTGAGCGAAAACTGCTACCTGGATATATTGTCACGGGCTAGATTTCTTTATGAAGTCCAGTCTGGGTTCTGGGTTAAAAAAAGAAAAAGCGATAGGCCGACGTGGCAGTAAACTGGCATGGAATAATCTCTCTCTTTTCTCTCTCTCTCTCTCTCTCTCTCTCTCTGGAACAATCTTCGCATTCATTACTTTATAAATCGACCTCGACGGCGTGTAGCGTATTGAACCGAAAATCCAGTTCTCCCTGGATATAAGCCCTGGATGCTGGGTTCTGGAGTCTCTCTCTCTCTCTCTCTCTCTCATCTTCTTCCTCTTCCCCGAGGGGATAGTACTAAACGCGGTGTTCCATGGAGCTTCTTACGCCGTTCATAGTACTAGTCATAACACTCTTAAGCGTGCGATGTCGGTGCTGGCTCGTGTTTGTAAATCTAGGGAGAAAAAGTGCACGCTACTTAAAGCCATAAGTAATGCCTACAGTGCACCGCGTGACGTGCACTGACCCTCCTTACGGGAGTCATTGCATTACAGATACGTTCTAGGCAACGTTTTTCTCTCTTTATAGCTATGTTAATCAGTGCTTCTCTGTCCATTATATATCAAACTGCGTCTCTCTGCATTCCACCCAACTTCTCCCTATATGAACCTGGGCAACGTACCCTCTATACTTCTGATGCCCCAGGGCATCCAGCGCTAACGAATGGGGAAGGCATGGAGAGGGAAGGACAAGGATACTCCCTCCCCCATCATACCCTCGGCAGAGCAACAACACGCTCTTCGGCCTAATATGGGTCGTGGGTAGGATAGATATGTATTAGGTGGGCACCAACGCCCCTGGAGATAAGCTCCTTGAGTGGCTGGACCAGCATCACTCCCCCAAAACGGGTTTGGACGTTACGGGGGGCCAAACTCGTTTTTATTGTTTGTTCTGTCTTATCTGGTGCGCCATGCTTGCAGTCCTGCCTGCCTGCCTGCCTGCTGCTAGCAAAAACGCGCGCAAGCGCGCTGTGCGCAGTGCGAGCGTAGTACCCGATGAATAGCGCAATTCCTTACACGGCTTATCGAACTGTCGAAAATGGTGGTCCCAGTAAAAATAACTGGTTATTTGGTCCAGATTAAACTGGCTTTATACCAGCACAGGTCTTTGCCCCGAGCTATAACCAGTTATCAAAGGGATTACAGTACGAGAATTCTGAATTGAATACACTGTAGAATTTTTAAGCAGAAGGTCAAGCACTGGGACCAATGACGGTCTTGAGCAATGTCTACAGTGCACTGAATGAGGTTCACTGATGGCACTACCCCCCCCAACGGGATAGGAAGCCTTATAGATTCTGCTATAGACTAACAGGGTTCAGAAGAGTACCCTGTGGGACACCAGACGACAAGACGCATTTGAGCTAGACTCAAACTACCCGAGAGTGCTTTGTCAAGTTCTGGGAAAAGCAGCGGTAATTCAAACACCCTTGGGAGAGATAAGAGTTATCGAAGCTGGTTTTACGACATATCCGGGGCCAAACCACTCCCCTGAACCCCCCCCCCCTCCCCCCTGAACAAACCCCACATCCGGGCCCTCACTATAAGCTTTTGGAGATAGAACGTTAATGATGGCGGAGGCTACGCTGGACTCACTTTAGGCTTAGTATAAGTTAATGACCATTTTTTTAAACGTTGTCAGGTAGGCTGTGGTTTCTCTCTCTCTCTCTCTCTCTCTCTCTCTCTCTCAGATATTTCAGTACCTCTTCCATCTCTTTAAGAACGCTATGCTTAGCTTTTTATGTAAAAAAAATTACTGTTCTTTTATCATACAAGTAACTGTATGTGAGACATGTACTCATATATATATATATATATATATATATATATATATATATATATATATATATATATATGTATATATATATATATACATTTATATATATAGATATACATTTGTGCATATATATATTACAATATATATACGAGTGTGTGTACGAGAGTGATTTGCGCATCTTGGCAGATACTCCAAAACTTGAGTTCCGAGCAACCCAGCGAAAAATAAATAAAAAAAGATAAAAAAAACCCACAATAATCTAGAACGAATGAAGCTAATTATATTAAGTGAAGCCACGAGAGAAGTCAAAGAAGCCTTCAGCCAGATCTCTACCGTCCGAAACTACTTCAAAATCGGGATAATGTGTTAATGTTAACGAAACCTGCCTGTAAAGGAAATGCTCTATAGATACATTAATAGTTCGCGTTAGCTTTTGAATGTGAGTGAGAGACAGAGAGAGAAGAAGCTCGCGTGTGTGTGTGTGTGTATGCGTGCGCACGTGTATGTATGTGCTGCAATACGCTGGCAGTCACACACACACACACACAAACACATGTGCTAGACTAATACCGCCCCGTCTGGTGTCCTCTTCAACCAAATTCTTACTTTCACGAAAGCGCGTCTGTTTGTAGGCGCGCTTGCGTGCTTGCAGAAACATTTAGAGAGAGGTGAGGGTCAGAAGGGGGTAGGGGTAGGGTTAGTGGGCCAAGGGGAAAAAGAACGTCTGCAAAGGGACTCTTTGAGGTCAAAGAAGGAATTTAGTCTAAATGGTCACATTTGAATAATATAGGCTTTTGGAGGGTGAAGTTGCGAGCCCAGTGACTATTCCAACATATGTTAGAACCTTACAGCATCATAGGTCAGCAGAAGCATGAAGAGACTCATTCTCCAGTCCAACTCGGGTGTCGAACACTAGACCTAAGTTTACCATATTGGCGTCAATTTGAAGACTGTGATTATATCTTTGTGTATATAAAGTCATCTATATTTTCACATACTGGCCTCTTCCCTCGTTTATTCATTATATATACAAACTTATTTGTTTATCTATAATGGGAGCTGGCGTCATATACCATTCCTCTGAATCCTAGTCCAACCCTGCTCGAGGAGTCACCCCTTAAAGAAAACGAGCAAGCCGATTAGAAAACGGAACAAAATACCTAGAAGTCTACACACTTCGCGAGATGTATAAATAAAATTACACGAAGATTTTAGCAGAGAGAGAGAGATAAAAAAGTAAAGGGGATAAGTGGGTTACAAGTAGAACTACTGGTCGTCTGATTATAGTACTATCAGATTATCACTGCTACAGAGTGGTGCTCATCTCAGGTAATTCTCTCTCTCTCTCTCTCTCTCTCTCTCTCTACTCCTCTCTCTCTCTCTCTTCTATCTCCTCTCTCTCTTTACTCTCCTCTCTCTCTCTCTCTCTATATATATATATTATATATATATCTATATATATATAAAATTTAATGTTAATTTCTCTTACAAAAAATATTAGTATTACAATCACTGAGAAAAATGCTTAGAACGTATATACGTATGTATGTATGTATGTATTGTATGTTATGTTGTATGTATGTATGATTTAAATGTTACTGATACAATTGTTAGTTAATCTAGTGAAGAGAGAGAGAGTTCTTACACACTTCTAAAGATTCAATACATGAAACTGTATGCCTCTGAGGATGGTCAGAATAATAATAATAATAATAATAATAATAATAATAATAATAATAATAATAATAATAATAATAATTTTGGTTATCTAATTTGATGTGATAAAAAATTTTCAGAATACTGCATGAGCAATATAACCATTATTATTATTATTATTATTATTATTATTATTATTATTATTATTATTATTATTATTATTATTATTATTATTATTATTATTATTAGTGCTTACTCGAGGAGTAAGCCTTCAAACAACTTTGTTGTTGTAGTTTTCGCTGTTGTTCTTCTTGGGGGGTTAGGAAAGGTCTATGGAGAGCCTAAAAAGGTCTGGAAAAAAATGTTAAAGATACAGGGATTTTAGGATTAGATATTTGTGATTTATTTGTTACAATGAAAATGTAAAAAAAAAAATATGCACTATCAGACTGCAGATTTTAAGCACGCGGCTCGAGTAAGCTGGAGGTCGGACCACGCCTTGTTATTGTTATTATATTATTATTATTATTATTGCCCAAAGAATGGCCTATACCAGGTGCACTTGGCACGTTCATGCTTCAAGAATGTGTGACTGCATATTACCTATTCAGTTCCTAGTTGTGACACTGTGATTACCTGACGTATTTGCTTATATTCATCCTCTATTAGTCTCACTGTATTTAGAGTGTTTCTCTAAGAATCTGATAATTAATTGTATTTGTTTAGATCCGTGCTCTAAAGAGCTGATTTCCTACTTGAAATGTGGCTCTTAGAATGTGATTGACCAATGCACTTGTTTAGATTCTTGCTCTAAGAATCTGACTTTCTACTTAAAATGTGTCTCTAAGAATAAGATTAACCAATGCACTTGTTTAGATTCTTGCTCTAAGAATCTGACTTTCTACTTAAAATGTGGCTCTAAGAATGTGATTACCAATGTTCTTGTTTAGCTTCTTGCTCTAAGAATCTGACTTTCTACTGAGAATGGGGCTCTAAGAATGTGGTTACCAATGTTCTTGTTTAGCTTCTTGCTCTAAGAATCTGACTTTCTACTTAAAATGTGGCTCTAAGAATAAGATTAACCAATGCACTTGTTTAGATTCTTGCTCTAAGAATCTGACTTTCTACTTAAAATGTGGCTCTAAGAATGTGATTAACCAATGCACTTGTTTAGATTCTTGCTCTAAGAATCTGACTTTCTACTTAAAATGTGGCTCTAAGAATGTGATTACCAATGTTCTTGTTTAGCTTCTTGCTCTAAGAATCTGACTTTCTACTGAGAATGGGGCTCTAAGAATGTGGTTACCAATGTTCTTGTTTAGCTTCTTGCTCTAAGAATCTGACTTTCTACTTAAAATGTGTCTCTAAGAATAAGATTAACCAATGCACTTGTTTAGATTCTTGCTCTAAGAATCTGACTTTCTACTTAAAATGTGGCTCTAAGAATGTGATTAACCAATGCACTTGTTTAGATTCTTGCTCTAAGAATCCAACTTTATACTGAGAATGTGGCTCTAAGAATCTGGTTAACCAATGTACTCTAGATTCTAGCTCTAAAACGACTATCTACACATAAGTTATTCTAAGAATTTGATTCGTAAAGGCATCTGTTTAGATTCAGGCCCTGAAAATCTGACTTGCTACTTAGAATGTGGCTCTCAGAATCTGATCTACCAAATGTATCTGTTTAGATTCAAGCTCTGAATATCTGACTTTCTGTCTGATCGCTAAAGGTATCTGTTTAAATTCCTGCTCTGAATATCTGACTTTCTGTACTGAAGTTGCTCTAAGAATCTGATTACTAAAGGTATCTTTAGATTTCTGCTCCTTAAAATATCCTGAACTTTCATAGTAACTGAAAAAGTTGCTTCTAAGAATCTGATTACTAAAGCTATCTTTTGATTCCTGCTCTAAATATCTGACTTTCTGTACAGAAGTTCTCTAGGAATCTGATTACTAAAGGTATGTGTTCAGATTCCAGCTCTAAATATCTGACTTTCTGTACAGAAGTTGCTCTAGGAATCTGATTACTAAAGGTATCTGTTCAGATTCCAGCTCTAAATATCTGACTTTCTGTACAGAAGTTGCTCTAGGAATCTGATTACTAAAGGTATCTGTTCAGATTCCAGCTCTAAATATCTGACTTTCTGTACAGAAGTTGCTCTAAGACTCTGATTACTAAAGGTATCTGTTCAGATTCCAGCTCTAAATATCTGACTTTCTGTACAGAAGTTGCTCTAGGAATCTGATTACTAAAGGTATCTGTTCAGATTCCGGCTCTAAATATCTGACTTTCTGTACAGAAGTTGCTCTAGGAATCTAATTATAAAGGTATCTGTTTAGATTCCAGCTCTAAATATCTGACTTTCTGTACAGAAGTTGCTCTAAGAATCTGAGTGCTAAATGTATCTGATTAGTCATGCATCTTACTTAGAATGTGGATCTTAAAAACCTCTCTACCAAACTCTGGGATGCTGTAAGGAAGCCGAAATGCCGTAGCCCTCACAAAACGAGGTACAGAAACCGCTTTATTGACAGAGTCGACCAGACGACCCCACAACTTCCTGAAACTGTATAGGACCAAATTTTGCCCACAAAGGGCCACTATGCAGTGACAAGCCCTTGAAAAATCAAGGACTGGCAGGAGAGAGAGGGAGAGAGAGAGCTCGTAGCAGACCTCAGTGCAAGGGAGTTCTACTTTTTTGCCCAGAGATGAACCCAATGGCACGGGATTGACCCTGGTGCCTTGTGATACTCCCACAGGAATCTGGGGCCAGATTCAATCGCCTTTTTTTTTTTTAATTCAGGAGTTTGGGATCTGAAAAGGTTGAAGCGAAGTTAAATTCCTGTGGAGATTTAGTGGTGTAGATGCGATATTTTTTTCAAGGTTGTGCTAAAGAAGGCCTTTTGCCAAATATTCAGGTTGTCTACGAGATTATTATTTCCTCGTTTGAAGATTTAAGAAAAATGGATGAGGATTAGTGTAGGTTTCAAAATATGACTTCTTTTTTTTATATTTGTTGAGTTAGTATACTGTTCTGATTTATATATACTGTACAGTATTCAATTATAATATACAGTATGTATACGTATGTATGAATGTATATATGGATTGAAGTGTATATCAAGTCACACAGGGATTATAAGGGAGGACCAGTACAGATTCGGACCAGATGTACCTATATATATGTTGACCAGATATCACCTCTTCGAGGAATAACCCCTAAGTATTCCCCAAGAGAGAGAGAGAGAGAGATCAAGGGGAAGGTCACCAGCTGACCAGAATCTGCGCTACTGATTTCAGGTCAACTTTTTCCACAGAAACATCTTATTTTTCATTTTTTTTTATACGAGTCTTCCGGGGTCATCCCTTCCCCTTGCTGCTGCTGCTGCTGGTGGCGGTGTGTCTAGGAGGTCAAGGTGGCTGACTCAGGAACTAGGTGCAAGGCGTTATTAAGTAACGTCTCCCGTCGACGACTTCCTGTTACGACCTGAGGTCAAGTGGGTTGTGCAATGCTGGTGTTGTTGGTGTTGGCGTTAGCCCCGAAAACGCCAAGGATACAGATAATATCTATCTTAGACTTAGGGAACTCCTCCCTCTATGTATCCGCGTCTTTGGCAGCCTTTCTTGGCTTTTGGAAATCTTTTTTTAAAATAGTGTAAAGGGGAACCTGACTTAGGGAATAAGGAGCAGACAATGACCTGGTCATATTGATAAAGTAGGAAATGAAAATATAGACAAGTGCTCACTCAAAATAAGGGACCTCTCCTAGCATGTGCTCACCTTCCCAGCGCGTTCAGTACAAGCTCATAAAACAAACAAAAGACTGTCAACATCACGAAGACAATGACTCCCGAAAGAGATATGACTCCTCTATAACGACCCCCCGAAAACCCTTTGAGGGGTGGGGGTCGTCACTATCTAGGCAAGATCCCCAAAAGAGACACCAGTGTAACCTTGTTACTGGAGACATAGGAACGGCAAAAGGCTTATTATAGCCTCTCTTGACTACGTCTGAAAACGAATGGCTCGAATTGAGGATGTAATGATTCCTTATAACAGGTGTTTTTGTTGACGAGAGGAGAGAGACGTCCTAAATGCTCGTGAATACTCCTTCAGTCAGTTTCGTTTAGGGGAAGAAGAAGAAGTTACGAACCCTATTCACAGATTCGCCCCCTCCAATGGGCGAGTGGAAACGCTCTGAGGAATTTTTGTTTTGGTCTACACTCGGCCCGTGGGAACATACAGTCTCAAGAGAGAGAGAGAGAGAGACTGGACGTTCTAACACAGCTGGACTTTTGAATGGTTCCTTTTCAACATCCAAATTCGACTCGCAGTGACCCTGAGATCGTTAGTTGCTATGCACGTGTCAAGCTACCGAATAGCTTGAGCGGGTATTAACCGCTCATGGTGTGAACCTGCAACATATATAGCTGCCCATGCCGGATCGAATGGCTGCCCAACATCAAGATGCACAATGCACGTGAAATCATAACAGTATTTTCATGTGTCCTTTGGGATGCGAGTCACGTGGGCCACCACAGTCGACCGACTTCCACGGGCATCTTTCGCTGCTTACGTCAACCAAGCCACACTGGGATATAACAGATGTTTCACTGTTATAAGGACTCATTCGCAAAAATTTATTTTAGCCCAGCTATACGGAGCGTAGATACACAGCCTCGCTTTAGTTGGGACGTCGGCAACAAAATTCATGGAATTCTGTTCACAGATTTGAATGAAACTGAGGAGTTTAGACCCCATCACGCTGAAGATAAACCGTCTGGGCCCCCAGCTAAACACCTGAGGTATGCTCAGGCAGTGTGTATCTCGGGTGATACACACTGTATCGAGGGTGATCAGGAGTTCACCCTAGACGTGGTTCGGAAGTCACGTCAAGCCGTTGGTCCCGTTGCTGAATAACCACTAACGGTTCCGTGCAACGTACAAACACCATACAAACAGATGCTGTGCTGTCAACAGGTGCAGATATATTACAGCTCAATCAGTAGGTAATTCACACACCATATTCCATTAGTTACGATACAGTAGTTAAGCATCATGAAAACACGCACACGAATATGGCCGTGGCTCCAACACCGGAAATAGGAAAGTACCAAGTGTTGCCCTTTCAAGGTCAACATACCCAGAGTCATTTACATAAGACAGGTTAGGGAGAGGCTACACTTATTTATAGCAATAAGACTAGACCCCATTATATCTGAAGAATTTACGCTAAAATATGTGGTTGCTAGTATGGGGGGAGGTCATACTCTACCTAGTTCAAAACTTGAAACAAGTTTTCTGTACATCCTAAGATTCTGAATGAAACTCTTAGTGGTCTGTGTTATTGGCACCTACATAGAAGCACGATCATGGCTAAATTCAACCTTAAATAAAATTAAAACTATTGAGGCTAGAGGGCTGCAATTTGGTACGTTTGATGACTGGAGGGTAGATGATCAATATACCAATTTGCTGCCCTCTAACTCCTGTAGTTTTTAAGATCTGAGGGCAGACAGGAAAAGTAGTTTTCCATTACAGAAAAGTAAGCAACAGATGTGTATACATTTGAGGGGATGTCCCCTGATCATTTATCTACCTTGTTTAACGGGGTAAATAAACTTTTACTTTGAGGTGGTGATCTTCCACACATCGGTAAAGGTAAGATCTGCAGCGATCTTTCTATTATGTCGTACCTAATGTTTGGTTTGAAGATAAAGATCCACAGTAAGATATGAAATCAACAGATATATAGAAGGTGAAGACGGCTAGTGTGATTTGAAAGTCTGATTCATTGTACCCTAAAACTGTGGGAAGCAATGACACACAAAAGAAAAAAACATCAGTGGAAGCAATACGAGAAAGACAGAAATAAAACTGTACATATAAAATGTCTTATAAACTTTAGAACTAAAGCACTAGATGATTCATAATGTTTTTTTTTTCAAAGTTGACAGTTTATAAAACATGGATGGTCTTTATTCTCGACGATTCTGAACTGAATCTAATCTGAGTTTGGTAAACACCTTCTGTCTCGAAGATTCTTGATATAAAGTTTAAAATCGGTGAAAAAAAAAGTCGTGGCATTTGAGATTGATATTTAGTATAAAATCTGTGAAAAAAAAAAATCCTGCCATTTATCCAAACTTTGGCGTCTATATACTAGAAGACGGGACATTATAGGATATGAAAAACCAGCACTTTAACATAGACTCAACTTGAATTAGAATTATGAAAACTATATTGAGGTGAATATCTCTATAAAAAAAAACTAAGTCCTCCTTTCGAAATATACATAAGTCTCTGCGTGTGATCTTGGTCAGGGTAACTTGGTTGACGCAACTATATACTGGTTTAAAAGAAGAGGTGTAAGTCGACACGGATTCTTCGCTGTTACTAGAACCTCGTTTTATTCTTACGCGTCTTTCTTTCCATTCATTCACATTCTTCTTCGTCGTTGCTTGATGTCCTTATCTGCTGTGAATAGTATGTCCTGCTTAAGTCTATAACTGCGATAATAAGTTCGACTGAATCTTCACATTCCTGAAGGGAGCTGACTCTAGTCATTCAAAGACGTGATTCTGCGCCAACCTCTGGGATCTTTGGGGTCATTCAGCGCTGAAACGGGAACCGGGAGGTACAGTAAAAGGAATGATTTGGGTTGCAGCTAGTATTACCCACAGTTTACAGGATTAGTAAATGCAATACTACATAAATTGTACATAGCGCCGACTAAAACCCATGTCCTAATTCGTCTTATTTCTACCACACATGTCCTAATTTGCACTATAACTATAACACCCACGTGTCCTAATTTGTCTTACAACCTAATTTCTTCTATATCTAAGAATATCTAACACCCATGTCCTAATTTCTCTTATATTAACACCCATGTGTCCTAATGTCTTATATCCTAATTTCTCTTAATATCTAACACCCGTTTGCCCTAATTTTTCGTACGTCTAACAAAAAGTGTGTCCTAATCTGTCTTATATCCTAATTTCTCGTACATCTAACACCCACGTGTCCTAATCTGTCTTACAACCTAATTTCTTGTATATCTAAGAATATTTAACACTCATGTCCTAATTTCTCCATATCTAAACACCCAGTCCTAAATGTACATATCTAACAATCATGTGTATAATTCTTATATCCTAATTTCTCGTACATCTAACACCCAGGTGTCCTAATCTGTCTTACAACTTAATTTCTTGTATATCTACGAATATCTAACACCCATGTCCTAATTTGTCTCATATCTAACAATCATGTGTCCTAATTTGTCTTATATCCTAATTTCTCGTATATCTAACAATATCTAACCCATGTCCTAATTTCTCTTATGTCTAACACCCATGTGTCCGGATTTGTCTCATGTCCTAATTTCTCTTATATCTAACAATATCTAACACCCATGTCCTAATTTGCCTTACGTCTAACACCCATGTCCTAATCTGTCTTACAACCTAATTTCTTGTATATCTAAGAATATCTAACACCCATGTCCTAATTTCTCTTATATCTAACACCCATGTCCTAATTTGTCTCATATCTAACAATCATGTGTCCTAATTTCTCTTATATCTAACAATATCTAACACCCATGTCCTAATTTGCCTTACGTCTAACACCCATGTCCTAATTTGTCTTGTATCTAACACCCACATGTCTTAATCTGTCTTACATTTAACACCCACGTGTCCTAATCTGTATTACAACCTAATTATTGTATATCTAAGAATATCTAACACCCATGTCCTAATTTCTCGTATATCTAACACCCACGTGTCCTAATCTGTGTGTTGCAGATCCTGGCGGCCATCTTCGCCTCGCTATCGTCGGTGTCCATCGGGTTCATCACGGCTTATTCGTCCCTGACGTTACAGCAGCTAAGGAATGAGACATCAGTCGACTACATAGATTCGAGGGATTCCGGCTGGATCGGTGAGTATCAGATGAGATATTCTCAACTCGAGACTGACTGAGGAGAATACGATCGAGAACGGATGGAGAATTGGAAAATAATAATAATGATAAAATTCGAGAGAGTGAGAATGTGATCGAGAATGGATGGAGAATTGAAAAATAATAATGATAAAATTCGAGTGAGTGAGAATATACGATCGGGAATGAATGCAGAATGAAATAAAAAATAAAAGTTTAACGAGGTGACTTTTAGTAGAGAAAAAATGAGAGAGAAATGCTCTCACTTGAACATCCTTTGATTAGGTAATGTGACCAGTTGGTAATTTTTTTTTTAAATAATTTTCTTGTAGGTTTTTCTACATTTTTTTTAGTGACTAGATGGCAATTGGGCTGGTTTTTCTTTTTAAATAATTTTCTTGTAGGGTTTTCTACATTTTTTTTGTGACGAGTTGGTTATTCGATTCGTTTTTAAATAATTTTCTTGTAGGTTTTTCTACATCTTTTAAGGATTCATAGGATTCACTCTCTCAAAGTCGTTTTCGTCAAGTGTACAGCTTCTCCTGAACCCAAACGCCTCATCCATCATTCTTTAAGCCACGTTGACCTTCATAGGTACGAAAACATGTTTCATAATCAATATACAAATTCACAAGTGCTTAAAAGTATATATATATATACACAGTCGCGTCTGTGTTAAAAGGCGCAATCTAAATGTCGATTATCTACGTAGCTCCTACTACATTTAATTGGCCTCATGCCAGGAAGGGCCACTACTTCCGGCAGCCCTTAAAATACGTAGCTACTTGTCATAATGGTAGGAAGTATATCACGTCCTTGAATGGACGTCATATCATTTTAGTAAACAAATGATCGATCACTTGTCGAGTTATTTGGAAAATCATTTTAAAATTCAGTTGAGTCTTGAGGAAATTGAATGCTGCGTCTCTCTCTCTCTCTCTCTCTCTCTCTCTCTCTCTCTCTCTCTCTCTCTCTCTCCTGGGGAATGCGCAACACAGACCTACCTACCCTTCTGCGCGGGCAAAGATGTTTTTAATTACTGGTGTGACGCATACATTCAGCCTGCATTGAGAACTACATATTCCTCTCCCATCACTTCACGGTGGAATGTATATGACTGTATTCGATGTATAGCCTGTAAGACTGTACCCAGACTGCGACTGTAAGCCTGTCAGACTGTATTTAGACTATGACTGTATCCTATAAGGCTTAATAAACATTCTTCAAATAATATAGCTTTATTTTTTTTGAAAACCGTCGACAGAGAATGACAACAATGTTTGTATGATTGCATAAACTGTTCAAGCTGGCATTGCAAACAAACGCATACTGCTTGCTTGCTTGTTTATGCATGTGAATTTATTTTTTTCAAAGGGAAGGGGGAGAAGATTTGGGGGAAGGGAGGCTGGGGGGAATGTTCCTTGTTCAAGGACCTTGAAGACAGGTAAGACTTGCTGTGCAGCCTACTAAGAGTCCCTCCCCTCTTCTTGATGTCAGCAAAGGCTGACCTTCCATTTTGTGACGTCATCCCATTGCTGTTTTCACAGGACCACAGCTAAGGGGAAGATCTTGAGGATATATCTGACGTCCTGGGGTGGGGGTTGAGTTGCTAGGGGGAGGGGGGAATAAGATTTAAAAAAAAATATATGTATAAAGGGGTATGTATCGTGATACAATTCACTTTCCATACTTATGTCAAAGTTTTTGAATGTGTATTTTCCACAGAATAATGAGCAGATGTCTGTATAACACAAGTATATGTGTGTATATCTACACTATGTATGCCTAAAATGGGACTGTATGCATAACTGATATGTGAATGTGTGTATACTCATGTGTAGCTATGCATAATTACTACTGAGTGTATATATATATATATATATATATATATATATATATATATATATATATATATAGTATTATACCACGTCTATTGACACCAACTACCATTAAATGTAAATTAAAGCACTTATAAATTTTAGATATCAATGCTCTCTCATTGTATTATTTCGTAACAATCATGTCGAGCCATTTTTCTAATAATAATAATAATAATAATAATAATAATAATAATAATAATAATAATAGGAGTAGTAATAATAATAATACTAATAGGAGCACGAGGAACTAGGGGGGTTGGAGTAGCCAGCCAGTGACCTCTAGATAAGAGAGAGAGACAAAATGTCGAAGGTGCATATACTCAAGTTGATTTTAAAACCCGTTCTTTTACTGTCGTCCTGTGGCGCCATCCCGCTAAAGCACGGAGCCGCAAATATTCCCCCCACTGGCGCCTCCTCTCTCTCTCTCTCTCTGAGCACTCTAAGTCTCTCTCTCTCTCTCTCTCTCTCTCTCTCTCTCTCTCTCGCGTGCGCGCGCGCCTCTTCGTGCCTAGTTTTTCATTGGCAGTTCAACGACCATAGTAATATCTTTTAAAACAAGCATAGACGCGCGCGTGCGGGCGGGCATTGCACACACACACACACATACGTATGAATGCATGTATGCTCTCATAGTTTTGGTGAATCATTTAAAGACTATTAACGCCGTGAGTCGTATAAACTGAAGTACAGGGTGGTGTCCATAAAGCCTCAGTACCATCACAAGTATTTATTGCTCAGAATGGTACTTGGACTTTATGGACACCCTGTATGTCGGAGACGCTCGATGTAGTCACCCAGAAAAATTATGGTTGCATTAGACTTGAATCTGTTTAATGTACAGAATTAAACGAAGCCTCATTAAATATTATATAAGAAATAAATGTGAAATGTCGTAGGGTTATTATTTAATGCAATTCAAAGAGGAAACCCCCATTTTTTTGTAGCCATTTTCGCAGTGAACGACGCCCGTAAACATCTCGTTTCCCGCGTCATTTTTACACGCGCTGATAACTGTATTTTTCTGCATCAACCACTCATTAAAATATAATCCTCTAAATTCCCTGACTTGACCCGAGGTCAAATCGAGCCACTTATCAATAAGTAGCAATAACATCACTTGTAATGGAAGGGGAGATATTTAAGTACATTTACTTTAGTGGGAGATATCACCTTAGCCTTTTTTTTTCTCTTTTTTCATCAGCGCTCGTACCTCCATCCAGTGTAAATATGGTTCGAATATATGAAAATATATAGTAAAATATACTGTACCATATTAACTATCATGTCTCGTACCCACAGGTTTAAAAGGATTCGTACCCGGCATACCACAGGTTAATTAAGAACTACACCCTTAGGCCTATCAGTCTAAAGTCAAGAGTGAATATCCATTAATTGTAGCAGTGCGTGTTTGCCCCTCTTTCATGCTACGCCATCTTCCCTTCATTCCCAATTCCTACATTCCCCTCTTCCCTTCATTCTTCGGCGGTCGGGCTAAAACCGGTTTCGGGAGACAGAACTTGAATTCTGTCCGTCCGCAGGGAACCTTCTCGTATGTCGCCCGTCATTTTCCCCTTGGCTTAGCGGCAGTTGCCAAGTACTTTCATTTTAAAATCTGAATCATCTTTGGCAAAATGAACACACACAAACACAATCTTGTTTGCGTGGGTGGTTAGCGTCGCTGCCTTTCTTAGCCATTAATTTTGATGGCGACGAAAGTAATGGATTCTGTTTGTTTGTTTGTGTGTGTTTGTGCGCGCGAGACGTTGGAAAATCCGAGTATAACATGGCATCATGGCAGCTGTTAGCGACGCGGCATCACTTGCATTTTTTTTAGAGGATTATTATTTTCGTGGAACGTGGAGCGAAAGGTCGTGTAAATAAGGTTTTTATCTGCTGTTAAATTTTATCCGACATTCCTAGCGAATGAAATATTCGCGTTAGGACCTATCTATTCAAACAGAACTGGTAACCACCTTTTTAAATTGCTTAACTATCTTATATACCACGTCCTTGCCCAAACATCTTATCTACTCTCAAGTTTAAGGAAGCAGCGAATCCACTCATGCGAAATGATCAAATAACCCAAGATTCCCTCCCCCCCCGGGTCTAAAAATATCCCCGACCCTCCTTTTATTCATATTTCTATGCCAATCAAATGCAGTTTAAGTCTAGAGAGACTCCGAAGGTCAAGAGTTACCACCAGACAGATGGACCGCTCCGTCGAGGGAGCCGGAGTTCTCGTCTCTCGTTCTTCATCTTTATCATCATCATCTTCTTGGCTTTTGTCTGTCAGATAATGAATAGATCGGAGATCATTCCTCTCTTAATCATGACGAAGATGACTAGCCATTCCATTCCTGAGGGCGCCTCCACAGGACCCTATAGTACTACATGACTTGTGGTTCCTTGGGGATTATGCTAAGGGTCGTACCGTATATACCCTTACGCAACGGTGTTGCCAGATCAAGTGTTTCTACTTATTTCTCTCTCTCTCTCTCTCTCTCTCTCTCTCTCTCTCCTCCTCTCTCGCTCTCTCTCTCTCTCTCTCCTCTCTCTCTCTCTCTCTCTTTCTTGTCACTGGAATTATAAAAAAGAAGCTTCCAATGTTAATTTTTACCCATTTTCCAACTTTATTCTGCTCAAACTACAGAGAAACTCATCTTTTTTTATAGACTAATTCGATCAGAATGCTCACGTTCCCTTGTCCGCATTTTACCTAAGCGAATAATTACGTACCTGACGCATATTCGACTGCAGTGGGCTACAGACAAGATGGAGACGAGCCGTAAATAAATGTTTAACTAATCATCACATCGCTAATTATAAAGAATTCACCTCAAAATAAAAAAGAAAAAAGAAAAAACTGGTTTCATCCAGATCCCCATTTACAAGGCTCGTGCCTGCATACCGGTTTTCCTGAGAGAGAGAGAGAGAGAGAGAGAGAGAGCGAGAGAGAGAGAGAGCTTGTTACAATTGTTAATAAGAAAAATGGCTCCTTGTGGGTAGAATTTGCCAAATTCTATTAAGGCTCCAACAGGATTCACGCGCCAAGACTAACAACAATGTGGTCACACGAACGCCCACCCGAAATAATTCTTTGGTCTCTCGGAGAGAAAAAGAGAGCTAGAGAGATTGTTGCAGTTGTTTATAAGAAAAATGGCTCTTGAAAATGAATTGACAATTATTGAAGTTATTATTTAAAATGCAGGTTTTAACAAAATTATTATTACTTATTTTCTTTGGCGCGCACCCCCCCCCCCAAATAATATCTTGGCCAAACCCCCCCCCCCCCTCCGCTGAAGTTTGAATACCAGCCACCCCACTATAGTTTCGATACACGTAAAGATACGAGATTTTTCTTATTTTTTTCTTTTATTCTGTACAATATTAATCATTAAGATGGCGTCGTATGAGACTAAGGAGATGAACCATTTTGGAAAAAAAGTACGAAACATTTTGAAAAAAAATTTAAATTTACAACTGAAACCAAAATTTAAGCGCGATTACGACGCGTAATATCTGGTAATAGTCTCCGAGATTAAAATAACGAACAAACAAGATGTATACCTCATAATAGCCATCGAATAACGCACTTGAAAAGGAAATAGTTTCCATAATCTCGCCTCCATGCTTATGACGTCACACATGGACGTGAAAGAAAAATAAATAAATAAAAAGTCAAAGACTCGTAGACTCTGATACTTCATTCGCATCGTTTAACATTTGGCTAAGTTGTGCTTAGTAACATTGCTTGGCAGCTCAACTTCAACATCATCATCAACAACATCAGTGCGACGACAGAGAGACGGAATTATGTCAATAAGTTGCACTGAAGTGCAAGACGCCATTGCACTAGAATGATTTTTTTTTCTTTTTCTTTTATAGTTATGTTCACCAAGATCAGCCGGACGTTGATACGCTCTGGCTTGAAGCTCCTAACGACGTTGCTATCTAAATTCAAAGACATAATAAGCTCCTAAGTGAAGCAAAAACCATCCACGAACATGATACAGACTCACAGAGAGAGAGAGAGAGAGAGAGAGAGAGAGAGAGAGAGAGAGAGAGAGAGAGAGAGAGAGAGAGAGAGCCGTTTACAGAGGTAGTCCAATTTTCTTTATCTCACTTCACCGAAAACAATTATTATTTTGTATTAGTTGGTAAAATGCACAAAGAATAATTCTTCATACTGTCATTCATGAAAGCTTTCGTTCATTTGACGTAAGTCACTATTGTTATGTTGATAGCTATTCTGAACTTTCATAGACCTATGTTTACAACCGACACTCATAATGAATAGCATTACCTACAAATACCGCTAGCTTTGAGAGTATAACACTAAAATGCTTCGAATTAATAACATAATATTGCTACAACATCAAAATCAAACGTCAAAATAAAGCAGAAAAGGGATAATACGGTATTGGCTCTGAACTGGCCTCACGCATTTCGTATAAAGTTGCCAGATAGCACTTTTTTATGCAATTATCCGAGATAGAAATTATTTTAATAATAATAGTGGTGATTTTCTCAATGACTCGTTCGATAGTTAAACATATTACTGTGTTTTGATTAAACTTATATTATATAATAATTACGGTGAATGCAAAAGACAAAAAAAAATTGAGACGAAATTACGTGCACCAACCTGATGGGTGTTGAAACTATTACACCAGAACATCATGTAAATATGAAAATATTTTGACATTTTTTTAAGCGCTAAGATGATTTTGTGGTGTATATTCCATTTCTGCATAGTATTTTACATATTCTAACACTTACTTCCAAGTGGTTTTGCTCTTTTTTTTCTAGTAATTAAATTCCCGTAAGCATTTTAATTTGGTCCTGACCAAAATGAATCATTTTTATGTCCGTGAAATTAAAAGTACACTTAAAAATGCTGTTTGGTATGACGCATATTTTATGTAATAAGAAGTTTATTTATGAATTTCATTAGGGCGTCCAAACGCTAATTGTATCAGCAAAAGTGCTTAGCAAAACTAAGTTTTCGGTGTTAAAACTCAAAGTTCTACTACACGTTTTTTTCCTTCTTTTTAGCCTCACAAATACTGGGTGTCCATAAAGTCCCTGTACCATTACAAGTATATATTGCTCAGAATGGTACTGGGACTTTATGGACACCCTGTACAACTTCGTAGAAGTAGCCTAGCTGCTCTCTCTCTCTCTCTCTCTCTCTCTCTCTCTCTCTCTCTCTCTCTCTCTCTCTCTCTTCAACTGTACCATGAACTCTTTCGCTGACGGATTACTGAAAAGAATAAAGACATAAAAAAAGAGGTGTCCCGAACCTCCAATTGAGAGAATCAGAAGAGGAAGACGCAGCGCTCATGCGCTTGGCGTGTGACACTTGTTTATCCTAGACTCCTAATAAATGTCTAACTGCTTCTCCCACCTTTTATTATTATTATTATTATTATTATTATTATTATTATTATTATTTATGCGATATTCAATTGTGTTTTTTTTCTTCTCAAGGTTTAGTTGAGACGGTAGAAAATAAAAAAAAGGTATTATTGCACTTTGGGTACGAAATGGTCAGTGTTCTTTTTAGGGCAATTTTCTCATTCACATAATATTATATATATATATATATATATATATATATATATATATATATATATATATATGTACAAATATAAAATACTCTTTCGTGTTTACATTAATACGTGTTAGGAATGATCATCGTAACCAATTTTTATAGGCCTATACATGTAAATCATGTTAATATATAATATATTGCTCTTAACCTTAGTATTTTATGGCCTATATATATACATATATATATATATATATATATATATAATATATATATATATTCGAATATATATATACAATAATAAAATACTTTTCGTGTTTACATTAATACGTGTTAGGAATGATCATCCTTACTAATTTTTATAGGCCTATACATATGAATATATAAATATATTGCTCCCTTTTTTTAACCCCCCTTAGTATTTTCATAGGCCTATATATATATATATATATATATATATATATATATATAATATATATATATATATATATATATATATATATATGGTGGCCACTCTGTACGAACCTGACTGACCGTATAACCTCAGCACTATACCGCAGTATCCTTCGTTCTCTTCCAGCGTCCCTGCCCTCGATCTCGTCCATCGCCGGCTCCCTGATGGGCGGCTTCATCATGGACGCCATAGGTCCTCGAATGACCCTGGTGGTCACGGCGCTGCCCTGCCTGCTTTCCTGGTCCTTCGTCGCCTTCGCCAACAGCATCGTCCTGATCTACGTGGGGCGCTTCATCAGCGGCATATTCCTGGGTATCTTCTCGCCTGTGCCCCAGGTAAGTAAGGGAGATTTGAAGGATAATTACGTTACAGAAATTGGCTGGTTATGTAAATGCATGGTTTCTCTCTCTCTCTCTCTCTCTCTCTCTCTCTCTCTCTCTCTCTCTCTCTCTCTACAGATTCATAAAGAACATTGATATTGAAAATGGTTTTAATTCTCTCTCTCTCTCTCTCTCTCTCTCTCTCTCTCTCTCTCTACAGATTCATAAAGAACACGATACTGAAAATGGTTTAATCTCTCTCTCTCTCTCTCTCTCTCTCTCTCTCTCTCTCTCTCTCCTCTCTCTCTTCCTCTCTTCCAGATTCTAAAAGAACATATATTGAAAATGGTTTAAATCTCCTCTCTCTCTCCTGTTGTCCTGTCTGTCTCTCTCGACTCTCCTTTCAGTCGTCTCTCCTTACTCTCTTCTCTCTCTCATCTCTCTCTCTCTCTCTCTCCTCTAAAGTTCATAAGAACTGAATATTTGAAAATGGTTTAAATCTCAATCCTCTCTCTCTCTCTCTCTCTCCAGATTCAGGGCACATACTGAAATCTTGAATCATACAAAAGATTTAAATAATTAATAATTAAATCTTTGAGGAAGTAAACTGTATATGTACCTTTCCTCCCGAAATATCTCATTGCGTGTCAACACTGCGTCAAATTTATAACCCCCAGAGGGAGGAATTTGATAGGAATAAAAGATAACAGAAAACGCCAAAATTAAGACCGGCTAACCTACATATACACATTCCACCGAGCCAAGCTAGAATGATTGCGCTAAAAGGAGACAAGACAAGGGGCCAATTTTTCTTTATATTTTATTGTTTTATTTTATAATTGAGGCCATGAGTTATGAAATAGAGAGAGAGAGAGAGAGATAGTTGGCTTAGCGGTCATGAGGTATAGTAGTAGTTGAGAAATGATCTCTCTCTCTCTCTCTCTCTCTCTCTCTCTCTCTCTCTCTCTCTCGCTACACTGTGCCGTAAACTTCTCCATTTCTTAACACTTCTGTACTAGACACTATAGTCACTACAAAGCCTATGATTGGGAAGATTTGGTGACCAAGCCAGGATTCGAACCTGCGTCCTACGGTACGCACAGTGAGATTGACCTTATCCACTCGACCGCGGAGAATTATATGTATTTATATGTATGTATACCATATTATTTGTGATATACACTTACATATATACATATACTGTTAGAAAAAGAAGAAGGATAGTCTAATAGTTGAAATAACAAAACAAACGGATAAGATATATTTTACTGAATAAAACGAGAAAATATTTATAACTTACAAACCAAATATTTATATGCAACGCTACCCAACTGTCGAGTCACATTATAAAGCTCTTGGAATTCGACAACAAATGATTTTGAACCCTGCAGTATAATACATATTCATTTATTAATTCATTCTAAAGCTCCGCTGGCCGCCTCAGTGCGCCGTTTGCCAACTTTCGAATAATAATTTCGTTAATTCATTTAGCTCCCGTTCCTCTGCTATTTATTAGATTAATCTTTTCTTCTTTCTGCATTTCCTTTACTTCCTCTTTATTCTTCCAGGTTTCATCTTCTTAATAGTGATAATAATAATAATTGACAAAAAATCTGCAAATATCTACGCGACAGCCAAGAAGTTGCTGCAGATGCGCGCATTGCCAGCCTTCAATTGTTTTATAGGTGCTCTGCAATTCCTCTTGCTACATTTTAAAACAGGATTGTATGTCAGTCTAGGGCGCCGGAGAATAGTCTCTCTCTCTCTCTCTCTCTCTCTCTCTCTCTCTCTCTCTCTCTCTCTCAAATCTATTTTTCTCGTTGTGATAGTAACTTTCTCTCTCTCTCTCTCTCTCTCTCTCTCTCTCTCTCTCTCTCTCTCTCTCTCTCTCTCACATTAAACCCATTTCTCTCTGGTAAATATCTGAAAATTTTTTTTTTTCTCTCTCTCTCTCTCTCTCTTACATAAACCCATATCTCACTGGCCTGAATATAGGCTAAAATTTCTCTCTCTCTCTCTCTCTCTCTCTCTCCTCTCTCTCTCTCTCGTCTCTTTCTCTCTCTTCTCTCTCTCTCTCTCTCTCTCTCTCACAAAACCATATCTCACTGGTGAATATAAGCTAAATCTCTCTCTCTCTCTCTCTCTCTCTCTCTCTCTCTCTCTCTCTCGTGACCCACTGAGGACCACGTGTCCATCACGTGAGACCCACGAATTTCACGTCTCGTCTGACACCAGAGGATGAAGAAATAACTGAATGGTAATTTGAGATCGCTTTGCAATTCTGCATGATGCAATTTTGCATAAATTAGTTGCAAAAGAGTTCGTCTCAAGCGTCCATCACGAGTCATATATATTAATGTAAGATTCGTCGTCTGTAATGGCTGTTGATTTATTGCTAATATAATTTATTATTATTATTATTATTATTATTATTATTATTATTATTATTATTATTTATTATTATTAGTGGGACGTTACATCGTACTATGTTCTAGGTGACTTAGGTGGGACAACTTATGAAGATTTTTAATGATATATATATATATATATATATCTATATAAATATATATATATATATATATATATATATATATAAAGTATTACAGGCCAGCTTGCAACCCCAGTTGGATAAGCAGACTATCGCAAGAACAAACCTGTTTGTCCACCCCGTGAGGGCAGGATAGGTATGGGAACAGGAGGGTAGGGAAGACATACACCCAACCTGCAAACCTGTATGTCCACTCTGGTAGGGGCAGGCTAATTAGGGGATCGGGAGGGAGAGGGAGGCAGCAGCGCTGGGTTCCAGCGCATGTAGCGCCAGCCAAGAAGCTCGTAATAATAGTAATAACAATAATTCCAAGTCACAGCGCTGGGTTCCAGCGCATGTAGCGCCAGCCAAGAAGCTCGTAATAATTCCAAGCCACCAGACTTTGGTTATTGCACAGAGGTTATACTCTACCTATTAGGTCTATCGATCTACCTTAATATTGTACTAACTGATCCGACGTTTCCAGGTGTACGCCACAGAAATCGCCGAGCCCAAGATCAGAGGCCTGATGGGGGCGTTCCCTGAAGCTGCCGTGGCCCTCGGCTCGCTCCTCTGCTACGCTTTCGGGTAAGTCTCTCCTCTTTTGTCGTCCTCTTGTCATTTGGCATTGATTTGCCTCTCTTGTTCAGTTCATGTTTCAAGTGGTTGGTCGATAAATCAGAGACGAAGCGAAATGAGCAGCGTTATAACCCATCAGGCTGCAGTTTTTTTTTCAAAATTTTAATTCTTATATTATTTTGGGTAAACTGGGTGCAAAGAACGCTTCTTGTAAACACTAGGAGGGTCTGGGTTTGCGTGTCTTACTGGTTTATTCTCTTAAAGTCAATTGTCAAAGTAGTTTTCATATCTGATTGATATAATCTTTAATGTTTAAACTTGCCATGAAGACACTTTTATCAGACTAGTATGAAAAAAACTCAAAATTTGATCATTATCAAGTTTCTTGACGCCCCAGACGTGGCTCTGCTAACGGAATTCAAAGCTCTGTGACCAAGAGGCTTGCCAGCTCTTTATTCTCAAAAGGCACTATTAAGTAGACAATATTAAGAGCGTCTGAAGGGATACATAAACTGTCAGTATTCAGCTCATTAGACAAACATAGCTATTGGAAGGGTTAAAAGCTAGACAAGTTTATTTGGAACTTCTTCACTTCTTAGTCAAAGCCATTGGTCGCTTATGGCCAACTTACATGTAACTCTGGCGTTTTTTCCCCACAGGCCCAGAACAGGCTCTCTCTCTCTCGTTACCGGTGTTATTGGTGATCTTCCATAACTCAAAGTAAAACACCCCATTTTGACTCATATAGATTCAAATATATTTATATATATGTATAGAATTATATCATAATGGATAGAGAATGCTCAGTCTGTGTTGTTATTACTTTTTGGTATCTGTTTGGTGTTTGATATATCATCTTCTGTAACATAAGCAGTTTGGTTTTGTTAATGTTGTTGTTGTTGTTGTTGTTCAGTCTGTTGTTTGTGTTCCAACAACCTCCCGACGGCTGCGCATGCGTGAGAGACTACAGGACATTTGTCCCTCTGTTCTTCAATTTGCAGTTCCGTCATGGACTGGCGCTGGCTGGCGATCGCCTCTGCCTTGGTTCCGGGCATCCCGCTCTTCATTTCCATGCTGGTGCTCCCCGAGTCTCCACAGTGGTTGGTGAAGAAGGGAAGGCTGGACGCTGCCCACAAGTCTCTGAGGTAAGGTTGCACAGTTTAACTATCCACTGGGTCAAATGCTGATCTAATATCCTACACACATATCGCAAGGAACATGTACAAGTTAACCCTCTGTCACTTCAAACGCTGGCACAGACATGGAATTGAAACTTGCAGTCTAGATGTCTGTAGCTTTGAATCCTGCAATATACCTCAGTGAAAGAAAATGTGCAGCATGGCACTCAGCAATTTTGATAGTAGGAATGTAGCAAAGAAGATAAAAACTGCAGAAGTCTACAGGGGCAAATGTAGCAGGGTTGTTGTAAAGGAAATTCATAGGTACTACAGTCTACAGTTGCCAATATAGTAGATACCTACAATGCAAGGAACCTTCCTTATCCATAGATATTAGAAACTTAAAGTATAGCTTTAACTTGGAGTGAAATAGGCCTATTGAAATGGACACAATGCTAATCATTACAAAGAAGAGCGGTTATTGTTTTCCTAAAGATATCCTGGATGATTCTGAGGAAACTGATATTTTCTAGATGTGGATACTCCACAAACTTCTTTGAAATGTCTTGTCGTTTGAGTCATCTCACATATCCTCAAGCTTTCGTCCAGGGCATATGTTAAACATGTTTGATTCTTTGCAGATACTTCCGTAGCGAGGACCACAACGTAAAGGCTGAACTGGACGCGACTTATTCTAACATCATGGCAACGGAAGGAGCAGAGATATCGGTGTGGGAACAAATTGGCCTCTTCAAGTGAGTCTTTTCAATCAAGTCTTTGGTATTCAGTCACAATAACTGGGCGTTGTATTCATCAGAAACTAACTGTGCAAATTAATGGACTCTTTTAGAAGAAAGTGTTTTCATGGTGAATAATGATATCTAGCAGTGAAACCCTGTGAGGGACATGTGACCCTAATTTTAATGTATTGATTGTTGTATTATGCTGACAGTTGACAATTAATTCTTAGTGTCATTCACCAAGTTCGAGATTTCTGAAACTTAACTGCAATAACAGTGTACTTTTCATCAGGTGTAACAGTTGTATGTTAGTACTAGCAATCAATACGTGCTTTACACAATACTTCCTTTTTCCAGAAGAGCCTATTTCTTCTCTGCTACTGCTACTATCATTTATAGTTCCATAACTCCGTTAAGAAAGATATATAACGAAACCCTCTTTTCAATCTTCCTTTCCCCTTCCAGGAAGACCCAGAACTGGAAGCCCACACTCATCGTCTTCTTGGTCTTCATGTGCGGGCAGTTCAGTGGCTTTGCCGTTGTAACAGCTTACACTGTCGACATCTTCAATGAAGCCAATACCAACATTGATGCCAATTCTGCAACTGTCATTGTTGGCCTCGTCAGGTAAGAATAATAGTGCGCAATTGGCAACGAAACAAACAGAACATGTTTTCTGCTCTGCAAGTTTCATGAGGCCTGACAACACTGACTAGTATCTCTCTATCTCTGGGCTATTTCTTACATAACTTTCCTCTCCAGATTCATCTCCACCCTGGTGAGTGCCGTCTTGCTCGACCGCGCTGGACGCAAACCCCTCCTCATCGTCTCGGCCATTGGGTCCTGCGTCGGCATGTTGTCCATCGGCGCCTTCTTCTATCTGAAAGGCGCAGGTTTCTCCACGGTAAGTACTGGGAACCAAGTAGCCGAGTCAGGTGGCTATCACACTTTGATGCTTTATCTTTACCAATATCATTATGAATTAGTTGAACGGGACCAGTGAGCTGCTATTGTTGATTCTCAGAAGGTCAGTCCAAAGGATTTGTTCTGAAGCAAAATAAAAAAACTGGAGCAAGGTCAAGTTTAAGGAAGTTAGGCAGCAGGTTGGAATACAGTGTGATACACAAGGTGCACCCTAACGAAAGGGTACCATGTACCCCCACCAGGGTATTGTTCAATTTAATGTGCTGTTTGGTCTGTCTCGATGCACGCCTGTTTACTTTATTGTGTTCCACTTTCAAAACATATTTAATCATCCAATAAAACCTAGGTCCCAGAGCTATCCCCACCACGTCTGTTCACTGTTCTATTTCACCTTCCATGCATCTTGAAACCTGCTGGAAATGCATTTCAAACCATTTCAGAAATCTGTCCCATCTCAGACAATTTGTTGACAAGGCCAATGAGCCTGACTGTTTCGCGATTGCCACCTATGAGTCAACAGTGCCTTCGGTTTCTTAAAAGTAGGTTGCCTGGGCACAATAATGAAATAACTGCTACAGTCTAATGTAGGCTATAGAAGGGAAAGGAACTGTGTCATCATTCTTTCATATTTCTGGTTTTTATTATCATGAATACCAATGTTTATCATTCACTAACGATGAAATCTGCAATCTGTAAAGACTGAATAAAACATTGTGTGGTAACTCAAACCCAAGCACATTTAGATGGAGCAGCCCTATTACCTCTGACCTGTTTCACTGACCTCAATCTCGTCTCTTATCCCCAGGGTCTTGGCCTCCTTCCGCTAGCATCTCTTCTCATCTACGTCTTCTTCAACGAACTGGGATACGGCCCTATCCCGTGGCTCCTCTCCGGCGAACTGATTCCTCTCGCCGTGCGAACTATCGGCAACGGCGTAGCCGTGACTGCGTACTCCCTGTTCGCCTTCATCATAGGCCTAACCTTCCCTCATCTGACAAGCCTTCTGCCAACGTACGTCGTCTTCTGGCTGTACGCCCTCTTCAGTCTGTCCGGAGTGGCGCTCGGGCTCTTCCTGCCGGAGACCAGGGGCAAGACGCTGGAGGAGATCGAAGGCTTCTTTGCCCCGAAGCCCCGAAGGATCCCCTCGGATGACGAGCCCTAGAGACGTCCTTAGTAGAGGCTGATGCTGCTGATGGGACTCTGGGGAGACTGGCGTTACCAATGCGGCCATTGCTCGAACCCTGATCAGGTCCTGGGGCCACTCATGCCAAGCCTTCAGGGACCTTAATTGGGGCTATCAAGAGGCCCTAAGAGGCCCTCCGTGGCCTGAGGTAACTCCCTCCAGAGGACCTGAGGCTACTGTTGGCCGTCTCAATATCGAGTCTTTCACGTTTCATATTTCTTTAAACCAATTTCCGATTATAATGAAATATTTTTAAATACAAATTCAAATGTATGGTGAGTGTATGTATACATACATATATACAGAAATGTATATGTAGACATTTAAATGCAATGATACATATTTTTAAAATATATGACACATATGGTACACATACAGATACATTCTTATATATATGTATGGGATTATATACACTGTGTGTATGATATTATTATGTAAAGTATATACATATATATGTATTTCTATGTACAGATGCTACATGAACATGTATATATATAGCTGTATGTATGTCATATATGTATGTGTATATACAATAGAGAAAGAAAAATAGAGCTGGCGCTCTATCTTAGCTCTTTTATACGCAAAAGATATTTTTATACATTTTTTGTCAATATAATAAATTACCGTAGCTAGCTACCATATTGTGACAACACGATGGAGACAGGTTTTTATTTTTCCGATGGTGTTTATAATCTCATTGTCTACTCTACTACTCATTCCTTCGCTGCGTTGAAATTCCCTCCTCCCACACTCCCCCCTCCCCCCCCCCCCCCACGTCCATCCCCCTGAATTTTTCGATAAGTTTTAGCACTTCGGTTTATATTAGACTTAAGAATATACAAGTTTTATCCCACGCATCCCAGACCTTGCCTATCATTCTTTTGACGTGGTTCTATGAAGTTTTCGCAAAGGTTGATTTCCAGTGCTGGAAAATTATTTAAGAAGCTCAAATTGTTTCCTCGTCTGACCGTACGATGTCCGTCTGTCGTGGCAGTGTTTGTCTGACTGGATGGTGTGTGCATCTGCCAAAGAGGTGTTCATCTGAATGCGTAATTGTTTGTCCGACAATGTGGCGTTAATCTGACTCGCACGGTTTCCGTCAGCTGTGCGGCGTTTGTCTAAGTGCAGCATTCATCTGACCAAAGGGAATTCCTCTGACTGCATGGTGTTTGTGTGACTGGTAACTGTCTTTCTAAACTGGTGACATTTGTCTGAATGTGTAGTGTACCCGTTTTCCATTGGGGTTTGTGAAAGGTGTTCATGTGTGTTGAAGGTGTGACCACTTGGTGTTGCAGGGTGTTTATACGTACTGATGACCCAACCAATCATCATCGTAGTTTTTATTCACTGCGATAGTCTGACTACTGCGTTGCAGCGTGTTTGGGTGTGTGATGGTCTGACCACTCAGTGTCGTAAGGTGTTTACCCACTGTTATGGTCTGACCACTCAGTGTCGTAAGGTGTGTTTACCCATTGCTATGGTCTGACCACTCAGTGTCGTAAAGTGTTGTTGCCCACTGTTATGGTCTGGCAGCATAGTGTCACACTGTTTACATGTCGTGATGGTCTCTCCACTCAGTGTCGCTCTGTGTTTACACCATGTGATAGGCTGACCACCCAGTGTCATGTCACAGTATTTACAGTGTGATGGTCTGACCACATAGTGTCACAAGGTGTTTACATGTTGTGATGGTCTGACCACTCGGTGTCGCAAGGTGTTCCAACAGTCATGAGAGAATTAGTGGAGAACAAGAAGACTGGAAGAGATTATTGTTTCTCGTTTTCGGTACGAGATGGAAAGAAGAAGAGTGATGATTCTCCAGGATTTTTTTGTTTTTTGAATGTTTTTTTTTTATAATCCTAAAAAGAGATCAAAGTGCTTCCTGGTTCCTAAGTTCAGGCTCTGTGTTCAGAGCAGAATGAATTCCAAATTACGATGTTCCCTCATTTATGGAGAATAAAAATTTTAATAAAGCAGTGTTTCATTTCTTGCCTGAATGTTTGCGGTAAATGTAAATTAAACAAAGGAATGGAAAATACACGTTTGCACTTTTATAAAGAATTCGTTGATGACAAGCACGATGGCGTGCACTACGCTGCGCTGGAACTCGGTGCTGCCCGCAGTGTCTCCCCTATCCTCCCGATCCCCTACCCATCCATCCCGCTCCCATCCGGGACGGACAAACAAGAAAGATCCACTCGGATTTTATTATTATAAATAGATATAAGAAGTTGTAAATTTGCAAATGAGCTCCGATTGATTTTCAAGCACCGATTAGGGCATGTATGAAGACTACCCCTATGAATTGCAAGCCTTTTAAAATGCGAACGAGATTTGGACCACTGAATAAACCTGTAAAAAACGCTTTTCGCTTGTCTATTTCTGCCTCATACGGCACTTTTTACGTTAGAGGAACTCAGAAAGAGGTTCATAGCAGAGAATCAGAATTATTACAATTCCTTTTGGGTCTCCAAAGATATGTAACAACAACACATAAGTTCCTTTGGACCAAGGAGCCTTTGGCGTTAAGCTGCTATGTTTCCACCTACGCGTCACCTCTTAGGTGCTAGTTCTAAACACGGTTGAAGCTCGGTGGGATGTCGTGTTTAGTACTAGCCCTCCGGGGATCAAAGACATCGTTTATTAATATGTAGTAATATATAGAAAGGGGTGCATATAATATACCTTGATCCCCGAGGGGATAGTACTAACGCTGCATCCCATCGATCTTCCGCCGTGCTCAGCACTAGCACCTCGGAGGTGACGCATAGGTGGATACCAGGCTAATACCAGGGCCTTCTGGGTCAATAAAGAAAGAAGTCTTACCGTAATGCGTCTCATGAACGTTAAAAGTTTCCAAGATGTAACAGCAAGTTTGGAGTGACTACCTGCCTTGGAGGAAAGAGTGCAGTGACACAGGACACAACAAACGGGTCCTCGAACTTAACCTTAAGTCCACCCAACTTCTTCCTCTGCCTGAAATCCAAAAAACAGTTTACCATTCTCCTCAGTGTAATATTCTGCGATGATGTTCCAGGCTCATCCACTCTCTTCGCACAACTGGTGCCTTACACACCCCCATTTCTATACTGTGCGGTCGACAAAGTATACTAGTAGATGATATCTTTTATCCCCGAAGGCCTAGTACTAAACATGGCGTCCCAGTGAGTTTCTGCTATGTTTGGTACTACCGCCTCAGAGTTGATGCATAGATAACGACCACAAAAGCCCTTGGGGGGGTTTCGTGTAAATTCCCAATCTTTCGGCATTATTCTGAACTATGCTGAATTTCTAAGGGTCATGCTAGTATAACATCTGGAGTAAGTTGCATGGCTCCAGTTTTGCTCAAGTATAGAAAGACTTTGACCCCGTTATACTTGTCCAATGTCTGATGTCATGGGTTAATGTTTCACCAAGGTCGATGAAAAATCATTGACACTGCGTCATGATCAGTTACCGCTACAGTGTGTGGTCTTTAGCGGTGAGAGGCTGAAACCAACATTCTTTGGAAGCTTGAATTTCAAGTCAGCGGGCCCCTTTGGCGTGCTTGTTCCATGTGAATAAGCTTCATCTACTGGAATATAAATAATAATAATAATACCTGTTGGGTGTAGATTAAACTAGCCTTATCCCAGAAGTTACTTTTGCTAAGAAATGGAGTACAGTTTAGCAGCTAGGAGCAAAGCAATACCAGATACGGTGCCTGTGTGGGTCCTAATGACCTTCAGCCATCACCTTGGGCACACCAGATGTAAAACCGAGTGAGTTAACTACCCATTAGGGTCCTCAAGACCTTCAGCCATCGCCTTGGGCACACAAGGACTGGCCCTATTCCAGAAGAGGCTTTTGCAAATGGGGTATGGTTTGTGGGAGCTAGGCCTAAAACGATACCAGATACAGTACCTGTGTGGGTCCTAATGACCTTCAACCATCTCCTTGGGCACACCAGATGTGAAAGTGAGTGAGTTAACTACCCAGACGAGCTGGAGGGAAATATGTTCTAAACTACGTAATAAACAGCACCTACCACACAGGAAGGGCGGCAGAGACAAGGATAAATAAATATAGCGAATAAAAACCTCTCTTGTTTAATAATCAGCGAGAGATGCAAACACTACTCATATCACAGCAGACACCAGGCAGCTATTCGTCAAAAAATATCTAAAAAAAATATCTATACAAAGAAAAATTGAAAAACTTTTTGTGCTTAACAAAACCTCGTCATAACACTGACGCACAGAACTCTATGTTAGTCAGACCGCATAGTATCCAGCTAAGAATATGTAAGTATTGATCTACACTTATTTCTCTAACAAACAGTTAGTTTTATAATGGTAATAGTAACATTAGTATCTATAGAAACAGTTTAAACAAATATTAAGTATGTATATATATATATATATATATATATATATATATTATATATATATATATATATATATATATATATATATACCACAGGAATATGACAGGCAGGTCAGTACAAAGCACTTTCTCCTGATGATGCTTGGTACTGAACTACTGCCCTGTCATTTTTCTGTGGTATTTGCTTATGTATGTATGTATGTATGTAAGTATATGTATATGTATGGATATATATATATATATATATATATATATATATATATATAGATATATATATATATACATATAATGTAAGAAAATTAAGGAAACTGAATGTAAAAAAAAATTGTGTCCTTATTTGGCAATCTTTTTGAAACCTTGATACAAGTTTCTTCGGTCCGTTAAAACATTACCTAAAAATGGCACTTTCTCTGAAAATACAGTGATTTAAATCTCTTCCATCTACTGCAAATCTTATTCAAAATGTCCATCTGTCTACCAAAATCTTTATCAAAATGCTTTCATGTCAAAACCCCCTATCTATAAACATCCTGATTAAACTGCCTTCCTCAGTCAAAATCTTCATTGCAAATGCCTTCCGCTCGTTTGAACTTAGAATGAAATGTCTTCCTCTCTGCCAAAATCTTGTTTAAATATCAACCTCTCCTTTGGAACCCTGGCTTAAATATCAACCATTCTGCCAAGAACTAGCTTAAACGTCCTCCTCTCTGTCGGACCCTTGAGTGAAATGTCAGGCTCTTTGTCCAAATCTTGTTTAAATGACTTTCTGCAGACCTAAATCAGGGTTAAAATGTCTCCCTATCTGTCAAAACATTGATTAAAATGTCATCCTCTCTTTAAAGATCTCTCAACATCATCCTCCATGTCTAAATCAGGATGAAATGTCTTCCTACCTGTCAAAACCTTGATTAAAATGTCAGCCTCTCTGTCAAGATCTCTCAACATCATCCTCCATGTCCTCCATGTCTAAATCAGGATAAAAATGTGCTCCTATCTGTCAAAACCTTCCTTACTGTCGCACCCTGCAGTCCTGATCCCGCCAGAATCTTTCACGGTTCGATGTTGTTGCTGGTGACCTCTGCCGCGTATAATTCTTGCAGGTGAGGAGGGAGCTCATTCTTGTCAGCTTCAGATAACATGTGGCAAACCTGTAGTGACAGACAAGTAGAAAAATACACTTTCAGAAGTTTTCAGCTGGCATGCTCAACGAAACACTTATTGTATGTCTCAGTATGAAGACATCTCAAATTTCATGCAAGTGACACCTTCAATTTATGGCTGCTTAATGGGTTCCTGTATATCTAAAAGTTAATTTTTACTCTCTTATCGTCCATTCCTTCATTTCTCTTTGCTCTAGGTTATTATTCGATACGATCTAACCTGCATAGATGCATTTGCAGACTGATGTAACAACCCATGAGGCCACAGTCGACGCGTAAGTGTTATAGAATCACCTAACAACAGAAAGCCAGACTCTTCTGTAAAGTCAGTATTGGAGGCTCAACTGATTTCACACCCTGAGAGGAACAATATACTTCTTATGCCTTCACCTTTCTTTCTTCTAACTGTCTAAAAAGGATAGGAAATACAGTATTTCACACTCTATGGACTTATTTTGAACCCTGCAATAGCTCTGCATATTCGGCAGGTGACACAACCTGTGCCTCTTAAGCCCGGGAAGTTACATGTACGCTTTTTCTAAAGCTGAGACTGACACTGGGCTATCCATTGCTTATAGATGGGAAGTATGGTATTCCGCAATCACTGGATTCATTTTGAAACCTACGTTAGCACTGCATATTCGACAGGTGACCAGCTTGTACCTCTACTGCCCGGAAACTTAAGCGTAAGATGGATCTAAGTGACGATGCTGTTTGGTCCTCCCTGCTTGAAGTCTCTACTTGAAGGGTTAATAATGAAAACAGCCTAACCTTAACCATCTATCTGTACCTTTCTCACATCTGTTAGACTTCTCACCTCCTTGTGCCTCTGAAGCATCGAGTTGAACTCGAAGTCGTGGTCGTCTTCGCCGAAGGGGTTAAGCAGAGCCTCTGCTACCTTGAGCCAGCCTATGTAGAAGAACAACTGCAGAAGGGCGAACATGGGGAAGTAGAGGTCGATGACGTGGGTTGGGATTCCTTGACTCGGGTCCAAGTATTGCTCTCCGATCAGCGAGAAGATGAAGAACGAGTACACTGCTATGGTCACGACCTTCGGAAACGACACAGACATAAGAAATAGGAGCTGCAGTGAGTGCCCTGTGGGATCTTTCATTTTTATGACATGCAGTCTCCGGGTTATGGCAGGGGTTCTGTTCCCGGCTGGGCGTTGTAAGCCGAAAATCGCCTTAACCTAAATCATCATAATTATAATGGGAATAAATAGCAACAGCGCTGTAAGTCCGGGTTACAGCACCGTAAAGAAGGTTAATAACACCATGAGGTAAGTGCCTTAAGTCCGGAACGACTTAACCCGAACCTGATGTAACCTGGGGACTGCCTGTATTAGAATTTATATTACTATTCAGATGCGGAAACGTCTACTTTGAACAAGCTGAGTATCGCATTACACCATCTTAGAAGCTTTGACATCAACAACACGTATAGTTGAGTTACAGGCTTCGGAGGGGGGGAGCCAAGGGCAAAATGGTTGTGGTAACAGATGGCATCCAGGGGGACAAAGTTCCACTTCAGGTAACATCACTCCATCATAGGTTAGTTTAGCACGAATTGGTTTCAGGTTGCATTTCTCACAGCGAAGTACCAGTACATTGCTACTTTTAAGAAGATTTTATTCTACCACTACTACTGCTGTCATAGGTACGTAGGAAATTATGTGGAACTAAAGAAAGTGTTAGAATACACATGGTGAAGACTTCTGAAGTTCTGACAGGGAGGGACTGATTACTGAATTTGTGTATGTCCCATGTCCAGCATACCTGAATATGGTGAGCACATCAAAGATATATCTAAAAGAGTTCAGGACAATGGATTGTCACAATAAGGGTAGAGTACACTTTACAAGTAAATACAACGGCGTTATGCGTGCCAATTGTTGATATGAAAGGTTAGTGAAGAGCATATTATCTGCTTATGCAAAGGAAAGATAATAAAGATTAATTCTGCTCGTAAATAATGTCAAATAAGTTTTCACCTTCACGTCAGGAAGTGACAAATGGCTATAACCTTACATTAAGTAATCTTTAAAGATCTTCACCTCAGAAACTGGAACAAAGTCTTACCTGTGTGTACACAAGGGGTATATTGTAAAAGCTGAATCCTAAGAGGCCACCGCACTGGCTCCTGATGGCCATGATTTCAGCCGCTATCAGCCGCTGGTGTGAGTCGTTCACCACGACCTCGTCATTTCTGGCCTTCTGCAGAGTCTTACAAGCCCAAGTGATGGGAACCCAGAGCTTGTGCTGTTTCGTCTTCAGTTCCATGTTGTCGAGGGCAATTTTTTCAACGTCTGTCAAGTACCCTACGAAGAAGAAGAGGAGTATACCTACAGGTAGTCTCCGGGTTATAGTGGCTGCAGCACAGTTCAGAGTGAATGTTCTGGTATTGGCTTCAAGGGAGAGCTGATTGCAAGGCAATCCTTGACTAATACTACTACAAGGAGCTCGATTGGCCAGAAGTTCTTGTAGCCTCGTGGGAAATGTTGAGGTTTTCCAATGTTGGAAATACATTCTAGATGTTTATATATACTTTGCGTTTTAACAGCACCAAGTATTATTATTATTATATAATTATTTAAAAGATAAACCCCTGTTCATATGGAAGAAGCCCACCTAAAGGGGCCACTGACTTGAAACTCAAGCTTCCAAAGAATATCATTCAAAAGAAGTCACAGAAGAAATACAAAAAGAAGATATATAAGTCATTAGAAAAGAAAAACGGATAAATCAGTAAATTCATACATAAATAGATACAAATATAAATTAATTAATGATATACAAGGTGAATTATTTTGGGCTAGTAATGCATTGCTTCTTCCTTTGAACTTCTGAGGTATAAAGGAACATCCTGATCATACATTGTGTGACAGAGAGAGAGAGAGAGAGAGAGAGAGAGAGAGAGAGAGAGAGAGATAAAATACTTACCAGCAACAATGAACTGCTGCAGGTTTGGTAGTTTCCTCTTAACTGCAGGAGAAATCTTAGCAAAGGTCAGGGCGATGGTGAGATTGACATAACGCAAGATGGTCGCTCTGACGTTCTTGGATTCTGGATCCTGCGAATAAGAGAAGAAGAAATGTGTTGAATCCTCATCAGGAACAATAACAGGCGATACGGTTTCAATGGCGGCGGATTGGCACATTGTCACTGACACTTATCATTATTGTTAAATATTATTATTTTGCAAAGGATGAACCCTGTTCATATAGAACAAGCCCACCAAAGGTGTCCATCAGGAAGAAGTGAGAGGAAGTAAAGGGAAGTACAGAAAGTAGAGATCCCACTCATTAAAATAGAAAAAATAGATTGATAAATAGAAAAAAAAGTATTAAAATGCAAGAAGAATAGTATTATTAGGGTAGTCATGCATAGCCTTGAGAATATCAGGGGTAGACTAGCCTAATTTTGAGTGCAAAGATGAGGAAAGAGTTCCTCATTTTTTAAATTAAAACAAGTAAAAAATGTGCCGAATAATGCTCTACGAAACTCTCAAACTTTCAGCCACAGCCCGGTGGTGGCCTGTGGTGACATCTATATGTGTGCCAGACGCAACGATCATGGCTAGCTTTAACCTTGAATAAAATAAAAATACCGAGGCTAGATAGAGGGCTGCAATTTGGTATGTTTGATGATTAGAGGGTGGATGATCAATGTAGCAATTTGCAGCCCTCTAGCCTCTGTAGTTTTTAAGATCTGAGGGTGGACAGAAAAGACCCCAGTTTCAGTTTCATTGAAAATAATCGCTTACTTTACTTTCCAACTGCTATAGTGACATCAGACAGTGATACTTTGATCTCAAAAACAGAATTTACATCTTACCATTTTGCTCGACTGAACAAGGCCTACTGGCAGGAAATATTCCAGATAACGCAGAAGGATAACTAAAATTTCGTCAACCAACATGAGACAATAGTCAGTGAATTCATTGAACAACATAGACGGCGAATCCGCATCATGCAGTTGACATTAATAACAGACTCAATGAAAACTACCCTCTAACAAAGAAAATAGAGTTATGGGAAATCAAAATAATAATTAGAAATTTTAAACACAAGGCACCAGGAAGAAGTGGAATTAACAAGATCATAATTCAAAATTTACCAGATATTGCACTTGAAAAATCAAGATAAGTATACAATTGGGCTCTCTCAATGGGATATTTTCTAATTATCTTCAAGAATGCAATAATGATTTTGATACCCAAATCAGGAAAAGATATGTGCCAGGTAGAGAATTATAGACCAATATCAATACTAGAAATACCTGGCAAAATATTTGAAAAAATAATTAACAATAGATTAGTATTGTTCCTAGAAGGCAATCAGCTACACCATAAAAATCAATATTGATTTAGAAAAGGAAGAGGAACCCAGATTGCAATAGCAACAATATATGAGAGCATTGCACTATCACAAAGAAAAAGATACCTATGCAACCTAGTATGTAGAGATATAACTAAGGCATTTGACAAAGTATGGATACAAGGACTTCAGTACAAAATATTACATCTCAACCTTCCAGGCATTTTTGAGAAAATACTATGCAACTTCATCAAAGATCGGACAGCAGAAATCAAGTCACAAAATTACATAGGGAATCCATTCCCGTTACTAAGTGGAGTCCCACAAGGATCTGTACTCAGTCCAACATTATTCATATTATATACCTCAGATGTGACTCCACCACCAGAGCACTGTACTGATGTCTGCTTTGCAGATGATATAACTCAAATAGTTATACAACCAGAAAAACGTACAAGGAGAAGGGACCCAACTTTGAAAGGACAAGTAGCACAAAAAACAATGAACCAGATTGAAAGAATCAATCAATTTGAAAAGAAGTGGAAGATAAAAAAACAAATAAATCTAAATTCTAGTATCGATATCTGCATACAAACCTGCACAAATAATGTTAGACCAACAACCAATGAATTTTAATAAAAGCACAAGAATACTAGGAATGCAATTCGGACAAAGAGAAATATCAAGACATGTGAGAGAAAGGCTAAGTATAGCAAGAACACAAAATACAAAGCTGAAAAGGTTTAGGAATATGAACACAACTATCAAAATCCATTTCTACAAAAGCCTAATCAGATCAATAATGGAATATCCACCAATACCCACGTGCTTAGCATCGACTTCCAGTATAAGTGCATTACAAAAATTCCAAAATAAGATACTAAGAAGATGACGATCTGAATATAGAACAAATACACAAAAAATACAAAATGGAACCAATTAATCAGAGATTATACAGAATGGCAAGCAATATATGGAGAAAACTAGTTCAATACAATTGTGAATTAGCAGAAGAATCGGAAGCAGAAGAGAAAAACCTTGACCCAAACAACACAGACCACAGATGGTGGAGAAGGGTATCTTCATATATTCATCGCGATGAACCTCAACCTTTATACTTTTAAAAAATGTCTGGTGAAAAGGTAATATGTAGAATTTCCTATGTATAAATAATGCAAAATCATTATGATAATCAAAATTAAGGCTAAAATTAGAAAATTGGAACTTTATCAAATATGATTATACTTTTAGGAAATAGATTTCAAAATATGTAATCTGTACAATTCATAATCTTAATATAATGTAGAATCATTATTGTATTATGTTAATATTAGTTATGAAATTGTACCCTTACCCAAATAAAATTGTGGATAAACCACACTTTACATTACTCTTGCTAATACTTAACTTTCTAAACTATTCCCTACCATGGTTAGCTAGCTAACTGCCCTCACTCTTCTTTCACCCATCTTACCTATCAGCTAAAAAAGAAAAAAAAAAAGCAAATTACAAAGGACTTTCTGTGACTTGTGTTAGTTAAGATTTCATAGCACTTCTTCCTCTTCTCTTGTAATCACAGAATCCAGCAACCCACCTGTCCAGTTATATAGGTGCTGAGGGTGATGGCCAACGTATCAGGCCAGGGGAGGCTTTTGTAAGTACTCCACCACCTGCTGACGACCAGGGAGACGAAGAAGCCCAGGACGAAGGAGATGGGGATCAAGTTTCTGAATTTGGCACAGTGGACCACGACCATCTCGAAGACTCTGCGGGAAAGGGAGGTCACTGGAGTTCATTCCGTCCGTGTTATGAAATGGTCCTTGGGCGTTGCTTCAGACAGCTTCTTCTGTACTGTGAGTTCTATTGCTACTGAGGACCTTGTGGCTTACTAGAGGCACCGTTTCCTACTGAAGACGTAACTCCCTATTGAAATACAGTTCCTGTTGGCACTATTGCTCACTTAAGCAATTACTAATGAAGGTAACGATACAATCACCTACTGAAGGGTTCTTTGCTAATGAAAATATTACTGCTTATTCAAGATAACATTGGTTACTGTAGAGACTATTGTTTACTCAAGATAACCATTACATATTGAAGTTACCACTCAAACTGCTAAACTGCTACTGAAAATACCATAGACATTTCAAGGTACCAGTGAAGATAGCATTCAAGGTAATGTTGAAGATACCTGTCTGCTGAAGGTACCATTGGGTTACTATAGTAGATTCACATCAACCGTGCATCTGATGTCTAGGCCAGTCCCTTACGGCACTCCTGATTGGCTGTTGATAAGTTAATCACAGGGCTGGAAACTCACAGTCTCCAGAGAAGCATTATCATTAGGCAGGATGTAGTATGTTCCACCTCTCCTGAAGGATACTTTTGAAAGACGTGTCCCTCAGGAGAGGTGAAACATGCTACATCCTGCCTATGTGAATTCTCTCGAGAGACTCTTAGAGTTTCCAGCCCTGTGATTGGCACTTATCAACAGCCAATCAGGAGCATCGTAAGGGACTGGTGACCTAGACATCAGATAAACGGCTGATGTGAATCTACTATAGCTATTTTAAAATGGATGAGCTAGACCCTCTCTATGTCAGATGTCTATTTTTGATTGTTGGGCCAGTTTCGGCTATGGGAAATGGGTCTTAACGTACAGAACGTAGACTAATTTGCCAGTCATGGTGCTCTTACAGACCAGGATTCCAATTCCTGGCCAATTCCTACTCTAAAAGAGGAAAGTTAATTATATCTTAGTTTAACCAGACCACTGAGCTGATTAACAGCTCCCCCACGGCTGGCCCGAAGGATCAGATATTTTTACGTGGCTAGGAACCAATTGGTCACTTAGCAACTGGACCCTACAGCTTATTGTGGGATCCGAACCACATTGTATCAAGAAATGAATTTCTTTCACCAGAAATAAATTCCTCTGATTCCGCGTTGGCCGAATCTAAAAGAGGAAAAGAAAGCGATGCCTACCTCATGTTTTCCTCGGGGAGGGCGAATCGATAGATCAGAGTGATCACGTAGTACAGGACGATGAACACCAGCATATCCTGCCACACCATCTTGTACACGCTGCCGCGCCATCTGGAAATCGAGGACGAGAGAGAGAGGTGAATAATAGGTGAGATGGTTTCCATGGCGACAAATGTCATTTACTTGCAAGCAGCTACAGGTATCTGAGATATATTACAAACACATACACATACACATACACACACAACACTCACTTGAGGAGCAGCTTGAAGAAGGACCCGAAGCCTCCATGGCTGGCGATCTTATCGCAATAGACGACCGTCATGGCGATAATAGCGGAGCTCGGCTGATGGCAACACTCACTCTCTCTCTCTCTCTTACCTCCGCCCACCCGCCCCCCTGAAATGGGAAGGGTATAGTAGATAATTATAATTCTTCGTCAGGAGCTGAAAATAAACCGATTAAATGATTTCCTGTGGTCTGATGGAGGTGTAACAGTGTGTGTGTGTGTATGTTTGTGTGTATGTATGTATATGCATGTCCTCTCTCTCTCTCTTTCTGTCTGTATATATATCTATAATAGATATATATATATATATTATATATATATAGAATATATATATATCATATATATATATATATATATATATATATATATATATATATTATATATATATATATATAATATATATACTCTCTCTCGTCAAATACTGAAATCACAAACCATAAAAAAGAAACTTTATTCTACCACTCAATAATCACACTTCTTCTGTTTTCCAATGTTTATCCTTGAAAAAAAAAAAAAACTTTTTTTTTTCTATTTTCGAGTGTGGCTTCATTCTCGGATCACTCAGGTGCTCGTATTTTAAAGGACCTCAGGTACGTAATTTGGGTTATTATTCTTAACCTCCTGGATTTAAACAGTCTTTTCTTTAGGAAAAAAAAAATGTATCAATTCTTGCTGTCGTTTGAATGAACAAGAATGTAAGGCGTTTCTGGGCTGTAAATATTTTCTTTTCGCAGCCTGATATAGGATCAAATTACCAGGACAGTCATATAACTCAGTTCAAACCGGCTTCTTCTTCTTCGTTCACAGAGAGAGAGAGAGAGAGAGAGAGAGAGAGAGAGAGAGAGAGAGAGAGTTGTTGGGTAAGAAAGTTCGTCAGGAGTTTGCATACCGGATGGTCAAGGCGTATTATCTGACAGTGAGAGAGAGAGAGAGAGATGGACCTGGCAACTGCCTTTGATGTCATATCTAGTCGCGTTATAATAATAATAATAATCTATTGGCAAGTGTTGCTCTCTCTCTCTCTCTCTCTCTCTCTCTCTCTCTCTCTCTCTATTATGTATACAATCATTGGTAAATGCTTTCGTCAGTGATGTAAATCCTACCACGGGTATTGTAAGCAAACATATGCGGTGAGAGAGAGAGAGAGAGAGAGAGCTTGCATGCTTTGCAACCAAGTGCATGGCGCCAGTACAGAGCTACAGAAATCAATAGTCATCGTACATCATGAAGCCGAATGTTATTAGTACTAATATTATTATTACCATTATTAGAGGCAATAAAAGTTAAGAGGGAGATAATGTTTCCACATACGATTATGTGTATGTTGCTGTTGTTTGTGCATGTGTGTGCGTGCGTGTAGTGTGTGTATGTGTTAAGTTTCGACCAGATATCTTTTAGATGCAACTGGTTGAGAGTAAGTTCATCTCTGCGTCAGTTTGCAGTACAAGATGCTAATCCATGTAACATGGACAGACAAACAGAGAGGCATATGGGTAAAAATATATATAATCCTTCAAAGTAATTTGCATACATTACAATAAAACTTCAACTGGCTGTTTTAATCCTTCATAATTAAGTAACTTAAACAAAAAAGTTCCTATAGGCCTAGAGACTTCAGTGCTTAACGTGTACCTCATAGAATTAAAAATAAAAATCTGAATTCGTTCACTCTTTTGGGAATGATATAAGTTGTTAATAACAACTATCACTTCGTTTATAATACCGTTATAGCCGCGTTATAAGGAAATGTGTATAACCTTGGCCCAAACACACACACACAAAAGAATATTTTTGGGGAAGAGATGTAAGAATGGTGGTGCACCATTATTCAACTTGACAGCATAAAGGTTAACAAATCGATTTGCTGTCTTCGTAAACTTGTTCCTAAGTTATGTAATGGATTATTATTTTCTCTTTTCACAGACACAAAGACACAAAGACACAGGGACACAGAAACGTACTTAGATCGCGTCCGTGGAGATCAGACTAAACTCTAAAGGGGCTAAAATTAAGTCTCGTGCAGAGAATGAATTACATAAATCCCTAAATGGCAACTCTTTGCGTTCGACAGACACGAGATTGTTTCTCTATTATTCGTTCACTTTAACATTAAAAATAAAATAAAAAACAATCCCTTAATCGCTTTGCTCTTTGTACAGGCACGTAATCCGTCATTCTTCCGAATAAATGGCGTAATCAAGTTTTTAACGACACGAATATATGATCGTAAGCGACTTGCGAATATGAAAAATGGACTAAATCTTACGAGAAAAAAAAACTTCCATGAATCTGCAATTCGTGACTCAGTCATTTCCTTAAGAAGTTGACTGACGTCCTTCGTTATTTAACATTGTTTCGTTTTATCGTCTCCGTCATTTAAACCTTAAAAAATGCAACAAGTTACAAAGAAGCGCTTTACGTATCTTACATAGAGACATTATTTACCCCATAATGGAAGAACCCTTGAAAATTACCACTTAAGGAGGCCGCGAAAGGCGGCGTCCATCTTTGTCGTTCTCTTTCGTTCAGTTCCGCCGGACTTCGTCCTTTAAAGTTCATCCACACCTTCGCCACCGCCGCATCGACTTCGTCATAATGAAAGTATGACTTCATAAGATGACGATGTATATTTCGCAACGAAGGTTAAAGAACGACTATGGCGTCAGTGAACAATGAAACGAACGAAAGGCGATCAAACGCGAACGAACTTTTGTGGGAAAAGGGCGGCCACAGAAAGCCCCTCAAGTGTAGGGGTATGAGTCTAGGCTCTAAAGGAATGCGCTCTGGAGGGTTACAATATTTATAAATAAACACCAAAAAACACGGGTTGAATCCCACGTGCGCCTTGGAATACAAGCATTCTAACACTGGCTATCAAACTCGAACTTATTTTTTGAATGAAACTGAATGAAAATCGTAATTTATCGAAAGAATTATATAAATAAAAATAAAAATAATAAAAACATTCGTTACTCGTCGTGGGTGTGTCTAGTCATAAGGGTCATCCGTGAAGTCTCTCTCTCTCTCTCTCTCTCTCTCTCTCTCTCTCTCTCTCTCTCTCTCTCTCTCTCTCTCTGCCAACTTCCAGTGAGCCGATAAGACTGGAACAGGACCTATATAGGCCTATTCCACTTCAGCATTCCTCTCATCGAAATTCAAACCGATTGGTTTGATTCACAAACTGGGCCACTGGCCACCACTTTCTAATTTCGCGAGTTTATTTGGTTCCTTTTTGCCAAAACTCTCTCTGAAACCTCAAAATGGTACCCGGTCAAGAAAGCGGTAACCTTTGACCTTTCCGGAAACGTATTTATGTGATCCTGGTGCTCTTATTAGGGTGGCCACTTCAAAATTCCCCAAAAGAAGGACAATAATTTTGTTGTTGTTGTTGCCAACACCAATTTTTTACCTAAATTGAACATGATAATAATAATATATATATATATATATATATATATATATAATATATATATATATATATATATATATATATAAATGAGTGTTTATTTGTCAATTTTATTAATGATGGGACAATTTAGTACATAATAATAATAATAAAAATAAAAATAACTTGGGTGAAAAAAATTAACATTATTTTAGAAACTAAATAAAGGAGTTACTGAATTATCAATCTAACGTTTGTACTTTGCCCCTCTCCTTGCCATATTTAAGAGGTTTCTATTTGCCAAAAAGTTTTTGTACATAGCAGGGCATTCTTCTGTAAAGTTGTTACAAATTTGGAGCCCTGCTTTGACCGAGTCCACTTGCAGACGATTTCTCTCATTTGTCCAAAAGCTGAAGTCATCATTGAGAAAACCCGTTCTGTGTGAGCATGGAAAAGAGAAAATATAAGCGCTCACTTTCTTCAGATGTGTTAAAGGAACCTCACATTTACTGAACAGCTTGAGATAACGTTCCTCACTGCGGCTATCTTTCATCTCAGGAGTATTGATAATTGCCTCCACAATCACATACTCTTCATATAATTCATCCATGACTATTTCTTGAATGTTACAAGCCCCTTGACTGCGTCACAGAATTCTTCAAAAGGTATTGCTCTTGTTAGACTTAATTTTGACACTTTGTCATGAAAGTTGTCTTCGGAGAAGTCATACCTTTCACTTGAGTACTTTATAGCTCTTTCATCGAAAGCAATTCAGATCCAAACCTGAAGTCTCTAGTTTAGGTAATAGCTGATTTGTTATGGCCTCGGATGATTCATTGTTATCACTGTAAAAGTCAAGTAACATGTTGCTATTGAAAAGGGTAATCCATGTTCTTTGATGTACTCCAAATGTGTTTCTACAGAATACGGTGCTAGAACATTTTTACACAAAGCTTTTGTTTTAGTTTTCCCACATGTTGCTCCCCTCACTATCAATGAGTCACTATAAATTTCTTTGTCAACTTTTACTCCACAATCAACACTTCTGTATGATAGATGATGCTTCACAGCATGATATAATTTACACAATTCTGCAGCCATTATTCTATCATCTTGAGATGATCGAGATGAGCAGAAATATGATAACACTGATGATGTGTCAACACTACGAGTGTTAGTTTTATGTTTATCTGAGGCAGCATGTTCTTCAATTACAATTTTTCCCGTGCCACCGATATCCATATCACATTGGTATACTGTGCAAAGTGCATATTAATCACCTTTTCTGCTTTTAGAAATAAATCCAAATTCCGTGGTCCTTCATGGTTAAATGTAGTCTTTCTTTTTGGCGTTTCTTTAGTGTATTCAATAAAGCGAGAAATAGTCAACCAAATCTCACTTCAACATTCAGCAGAATGACATCTCTGATTTTTTAGACAGACACAAAAAGCAGGACATTATTATTGTCCTTCTTAAGGCAAAGCAGGACGTCTGGCCACCCTAGCTCTTATGTGATGATGTGATTAATAACTGATTATAATTCGAAAGCATTTTTTGAAATGAAAACCGCCACGTGAATTTGTAAGAGATACCCATAAACCTACGCACGTTTTCTTTGGCCGATAATATATCGTGAACTTCGATATATTTCTTTTGTTTGGTAGAAACTATTACCAGAGTAAAAAAACAGATGAAGACTAAAATGGAGAAGAGAATAAATGATAAGTTTATGAAGTAATGGAAAGACTTTACGAGGATTTATTACAAAAACTATCAGGGACAGATATGCGGCGGCCATATAGGAAGAAAAGGGGGAAGGTTAAGTAGCCAAAATCATGGTATTCTCATACCTTTCTAAAGAGTAAATGGGGAAAATGAAAGAATTTAACATAAACATACAATATAAAAGAGGAAATATACTTCAATATACTTAAATAACCAAAAAACACAAAATCAAATAGCAAATACGACTTCGATATTCTTAAAAAGCAAAAGGAAAAAACAAGATCAAAGAGCAAATATGATTTCAATATACTTAAATAGCCAATAAATATAATATAAAAGAGCAAATATGGCTTTAATATAGATTAAATAACCAAAAAAGACAATATACAAAAGGAATTATACTTCAATATACTTAAATGAGCAAAAATAAATGTTAAAAAACAGAAAGGAAGATCCGTTACATAGAAATATCCTTCGTATTACTACTAATATCGCCACTCTCCAACCTTATGTAAATTGACGCTTTTTTAAAGGCCCTTTTTAAGGTAAAAATACCAGTTTTTTACCGCAATTTTGCGTCAGAAAAGTAAAATTGGTCGTAATATTTCCATGTCTGGTCATTTTGGTCTTTCATAATTAGGTTTAATCCGGTCAATTATACTAGACAATTATGGACCTCAATACTAGTAATCCGCGTAGGATGAGGTTCCTATCGGCGTCCCCAAAGGGCGCCGCCTACCGCCCATTTAATTTCGGGAGAGTTTAAGTATGGCCTTTCGGTGCCGAACAACCTCATAGGTCCCAATGGTTGGCCTGTGGCCTAAATGTGCAACTCAGTCTAGGCTAAGCTGGTTTTCCGTTCCATCAAGCACTTTTACCTAGGGTAAAAAACCGCATGGTACAGGGGTGGACCATGGACAATCAATGTGTACAACCCTAAAAAAAGTACATTATAACGCGTCCTGACACCGGAGATGGGCATCAGTCGCGACTTGTTGTTGGTGAGAAACGGAGCTGAAGACCTCTACTCTCCTTTCGAAGTAAGTATTTTCTCCAAAGTTAGAAATTAAGGCCAAATTTAAAGCATTAAACAGAGGGTAGTGAAAAGGGTGTCCAACGTAGTGCAAATCTCACCAAAACGCGTTCAACATTTTTACTTACAACTCGAAATATTTAGAAGATTGACGCCATCTCGATGTTTACGGAGTCGCTTGTGTCAATAAACTAACCATTTCCTGTGATAAACCCGCACACCACTTGTACCCACAGACGCTGGGGCACTTTCATCACAACAATCGGAAAACTTTCCCTCACGGAGTAAACAACTGTTTCGTAGAAGAAGACGACGAAGAGTGCACTTCGATAATTTTTAAAATAAATAGTAGCTAAAACATCAATATTTTACATATTTATGATGATTAATTTGAAAATATTCGTTATTGAAAAAGTAACTCGATTCTGACTCAAATTTAAGTAATTATTTTTTGGAATTAGAACGTTCTTTTAAGTCCTGCATTATGACATCACGACATCTTGACTTTCGTACCTATTGTAAATAATTGCTTTACTCAACTTTCTTGCAGAACAGTTTACCAGTTATTCATGCAGATTATCAGCTCTTCATGTAATTGGTATAATCGTAATGCGCATATATATATCTTTATTATTTACTTTTTGGATATATGAAGATGTTTTACTGCCGGATTATCGTCGTAGTGTGACGCAATCGTTTTCGGTCCCTGGGCCTCTGTTTTCGCACCATAAGAAATAATGGGGCCCGTATTTGCAATGACCAGAAAGTCGTTAAAAGAGGAAAGTTAGCATTGAGGGGCATATGTTTTGATTGAGAAAAATACAAATTTATTCAATAGCTAGCTTGTAAAAAATACTTGATTACAAAAAACTTGATTGACAACTAAGCAGCATACCTACTATGGGTTTCAGAGACAGTGCAAGCACGTTTTTGGGCAATACCTATTTGTACATGAACTTTCCTGTCAGATATATACTTAGCTATACGTCTCTGATGTCACGACAGAATTCAAAACTCGCGGCACACGCGACAGGTAGGTCAGGTGATCTACCTTACCCGCCGCTGGGTGGCGGATGTAAGAACCAATCTCCCTTTCCAGCCAGAATTTTTCTGTCGCCGGTGACGACTACACCTGTGGTGTTACCTCCTGACAGCTTTATTCATTTCTCGTTGCCGTGGATTTATTTGGACTGACTTTCGGTGAAGTACCTGATCTTGTTGGCTTGGCATACGCATTTGTGAAATTGGTGAAATT